>NW_019102340.1:0-238890 GCF_001856785.1 Myzus persicae
TTGAAAATTATATTAAAAAAACTAAAAATCTGGTTTGTGGCGGTCGCTCTGCTGTATATTAGGTTACAAGTGGGTCACTGTAATGGATGGCGTTAAGTTTGAATTCAACAATAAAAAATCATTGTATACGAAAAACGATTCTGAGCGACGACGGTCTGTCAGTTTATAATATAAATTAATAATTTAGTATATTTGATGATATTATTGTGATTAAAGTAATTTATTTTACTAGTAAGTATTAGTACTGCACGCAGTAGATTAAATTCATTAACAAAAAAGTAAATTTAAAAATTCAATGTGGGTATAAAATATAATATACTTTAAGAGTTTCAAGTACCCACGAATAATATTTTTAATTTACAACAAAATAACATAAATCTTTAATTTAGTTCACATTTGAAAATAAAAATATGAGATACTATTTTTTTGATTTTATAATAACAGAATAACCTACTTGCTTGACACTTTGTTTTGAATTTTCAACCCTAACCTACAAAAGTTAAATATTTCAAAAATTTTAAACTATAAAATTATTTGTACATTTTAAATTTTTAAATGATGTGAATTTTATTCAAATTTAAACTTTAAATGTTCATTGTAAAAATCAAGCCTATTTATTTTAAATATTTTTTAACTAATATTGTAAATATCTATGAGGAGCATTTTATTGAATTTTCAAGCTTTTTTCCCCAACAAATACAATTTTATTAACAATTATGGAAAAAAAAACTAAATAAACTAAAAAAATCAAAATTCAAATTTTTTGTAAACAGCTCAAAACGAGTCAAAATAATTTGAAAATTGTATTAAGTATATGAATTGAAAATATAAACAAATGGTGTGAATTGTAAATATCTGCAATTATTGGTTTTTCCATTATAAAAGAATAAGTAAAAATCACTATATGAGAAATGGAGTGAATGTTGTCAAAATGTCAACTTCAAATGCTTATAAAAATTTTAAATTTGACTTTCCGGTAGAATTATTTTTTTTGATAAAGGTAGATAAACTTATAAGGAATCTTGTATTAAGTTTTAAAAACTTAGATATAAAACGAAACATTTTTATGAATTTCTAACTCAAAATATTTTACACATTTTCGTGACTATTACTTATTTTGTCAAAATTCAAAATTCAAAGGCTTATAAAAATTTGTTGTCAAAATTGTATAGTTTATAGAAAACGCCGTTATAAATATTCAGTAAAAATGTCATGTATATCTACGGTACCTATATACTACGGTATATTTTTTTGGAGTTACATCAAAGACCAAAATCGATTTTGTCGAAAACCGGGTTTCCGTGAAAATTCACTTTTTTAATTAATTTTTTGTTTGTTTTTCCTGCCGCTTTTGAAAACTATTGAGAATTTTTTACTTTTGAGCCATCAAAGTACCGATACTATTCACATTTATACCAGAAAAAATGCTTGTTGAAAAAAATCTAAGCACTTTTACTCTCCCAAAATAACGTGATGAGGGAAACAAAAAAAAATAAAAAATAAATTGTAAAATCAATACATTCATCGCTCCGCTCGGATTCTAAAAGAAGTTAAAAAGTTAAAATTTACGTAACTTTAATTTTTAAACTCGTATACACCCAAGTTTGAATAACTACAAAATTTTAGAATATTTGAACGCCTGTGTCTATATTTATTTCATTACTATTTACTATATTATATAAAGATACCTATACTAGTATAAAAGTATATTTTTCATAATCACTCGTACGGGGTGATTACTTTTGAGGATAGTGAGTTTACCACTCTGTGAACATTGTTGTTTTTTGGATACAATTATAATATAATGAAATATTAATATATTATAGTAGAACAATGATGCGCTCGGGAACAAAAAATATGCCCCTACTTTACCCGGGTAGCAAATTTTCTGGGACAATAAATTTTAATTTTGAGACTAAAAAGTAAAATATGTAAGCCCCAAAAGAATAGGTAATCAAACTTACGTATACTCTTCGTATATCGACTGTTCGGGGAGTATATAGCTGCAAGGATCTATCTGGAGTGCAGACGCCATATCGAGAAACTTCTTTCTTCATCTAAGCCCGAACTGAAAAAATCGAGATTTTTTATAAAAATGACTTGAGTAGAATGAAATATGTGAGAAAATGTTTATTGTTGCCTTACACATTTCTCTTTTGTTCAATGAAATTATTAGAATTGTGAATCGTCTCCGACGAGTGACGACGATCGGTTTTTGCCATAGATGACAGATATAATATAATATGTTGTTATCAGTTTACGAGTTTTTGAATTCTTTGGATGACACGATACATTTTTTATTTCAGATTCCGAAACATAATATTATTTGGAGTGTTTAAATCTAAACAATTCAGAACACGGACCTCTGCGTATAGGCCATTTAGATACCCTACTGTCGCGAGTTCATTTTTTTGTCCGGCATCTCACAATATTGTTTTTAGTCTTAACGGTTAATGTCAAAAACCATGGTTTGGTCTGTAGAACAAAGTCTGACAGTTGTTCCCAGCGCACTTCGTCTCTCTAAAAGGTTAAGTGTGGTGGACTGTGAGTTCACTTGATTTGAGCATTTGTGACTTCTTCCTGTGAAGCACAATGTAGATAATACGACGTGGACACGTGGTCACACCCTATTTTTTACTTAGACATTTTTTAGTCGTAATTATATGGCATTTAGAGAAGCACTAAGAAGGCCGATTTTTCAAAAAATACCTTGTAGCGGTATACACGTTTAAACTTTACTAACGAATGTATAGTTTACATCCTAAGCAATTTTTTGAAATTTTGGTATATTTATGCTCTATTTGTTGGTGAAACCAAAATTTACTTATCTTACTTACTTTTTTCTCTTGTTATAACCATCGTAGGTTTTACGTGTTTTATCAAAAATAAAAATAAAGTAAGTAAGATATGTAAATTTTGATTTCACTAAGACGTTGAAGATACCAAATACCAGCAGTTCATTAAAAGAATATTCCAAAAAATAAAGTATTTTAAGCTCAATACACGATGTTATCAAAAATACTCTGAACAAATAGACATAGTATTATGGTAATGGCATATTGCCAATGTGACATTGATTAACAATTATTGTAAATTTGTAACTAATGTAACTTATATGATTAATTAAATAATCTTTACTACTGATTTCAGCTTATAGATCTGGCTCTACTGAGAATGTACTCAAAAACATAGCGATTAAAATCCAAATGTGAGACTTTGGGTTGGGTGTAAATGCAATTTAGCTCAGAGCTTTTTTTTTTAATTTTATTTTTTCATAAAGTATGTTTTTGCATGCTTATTTGATTGTACTTACAAAAAAAAAATCGTTCAAACTTCATTTGTAAGTAACAGTCAAAAAACTTTAAAATTCTCAAGTTTTGGAAACATTGTGTTTTTGACCTTAAAATACTATGAATAAACATTTTTTGGAATTTTCTTCTATAGAAATGTTGGTATTTTTATGCTCAACTTGTTGGTGAAATCACAATTTACTTATCTTTCATACTTTTTTTTATTATTAATACACAACGAACCTCAAGTTGAAATGGAATGAACGGTTACACAGTATTTTTCGAAAAATCTGCCTTCTTAGCGCTCCTGGCGGTCAAATCCCGCCCTAAATGCCATCAAATTACGACTCGCTTGTCGCTCGGCAGTTCGGCACCGAGTGACCACTCCGTATTATCTATCTACATCGTGCTGTGGACTATGGAGGTACCTGGAGGAAGGTGTTTTTGAAAACCGACCTCACGCCTCGGAAGAACTCAAACTTCGAATTCGAGAGGTAATCACTGCTATTATTTATGTCTATAAGTGGCAAAATACCGCCGAAAACCTCAGAATTCGTCTTATCAATGTAACACTGTTGAGGGCAATCCTCTTTAAAATTTCTATAAGTGTTTAGCAATGTCGCACGATGTACCGAATAAAATACCCTCAGTTCTGTAAGCTGCGTCGTTTTTTAAAAAAAAACCGTTCAAAACTGCACCGTTTGTTTTGCTTCACTCCGTACTACTACTTATAATAAAAACCATGGTTTGAAGTCGATGAGATTTTTCGATTTTATTTTCAATGTGGCTTAACGGTATTTTGTTTTACTGATTTTAATTGAAAAATATTGTTTTTTACATTTTCTGATTTCTATATCTTTGCGCCGTATAATTTTTTTCTGAAGTTTGAACTCATTATAGGTATAAGTTATCTTTTTCTGCGGTATAAAATATCATTTTTACATACTTTACGTTTTTAATTCTGAGGTGTACAATCTACTTACATCGTATCCTACGTGCAATATTGTGGTTCTCGCATTTTAGTGATAATACGCAGTTGTTAAATTTAATGGCTCAAATAAAACGAAATATTTGTTGATACTGTATTACCTACCGTCGAACGATATTATAGACTTGCAGTCTATTTACCTACAATCATAAAACGTTTATATTTTTTTATAAATTATCTATTAAAATGTTTTCCAATTTCAATATACATTTGGAATATAATTTAAAATAATTTTTTATAATTTTTAGTATACCAAGGCTGCTCATAATGCTTCTCATTGATTTTAGCTATGTTTCATTTTCAAATACTCAGCACTCGTGAGATACCTACAACTACATTATGAGCGACGGTAAGCACTTTCACATAATGATAATATAAAATTACACTAATTTTTTTTTAACTAGGTAGGTATAATTTAACAATTTTCAAATATTAATGGTGTTGAAGATTTTTATAAAAATTTAAACTTTAAACTCTTAAAAAAACATTGTGAATTTATATTTTTGATGATTGGGATGTGAACAATTTTTGAAAAATGTATTAAATTTTCAAAATTTTTAGCCAAAATAAAAATGATATTATAATTTCCATTTTTTAAAATCAACTATTCATTTCATACTTATTTATTCCTCTTAGGAATCAAAAACGATCTGTAGTATCTCACTGGACTATAATTTTGATCATTGTTTTAAAAATAAAACTGTTTTCTAGGTAAACTTTGTTTCGAGTAGCATATATCATGCTTTTGGTAGGTATCGCTAAGGATACTCTAATTTATACAATTTTTGAACTGAATCATATGTTTAATTAGTGAATCACATATTTTCATCATAATGTTTGGAACAAACACATGTACCTATGATGTTAACTGTTTAATGTTGACTACCTTGTAGAATAACTTTGATAATATGATCTAAATACAAATTATACTATCTGATCAGTTAACAGTTTTATGTACCTAGTCTAAATATTATATTGATTTATCGAATATTAGATAAATGTTAAATAAAATTATTATCTTGAAACCATAATACTTTATTTGGTAATAAATGTATATTGTAGATGTAGAATAGCTAAAATACAGCTCATGTACCTAATGCTTAGTGTTATATGTGAATTAATACACTGTTTTTACCTATTTCAGATTTAAAAAAGATGGCACTCTCTACAAATTTAGAAGCATTACGCTGCGCAAATCAAGACTTTTCGTTTTCTTTGTACAGGGTATAGAATTAATTTTTCTTATTATAAATATAATTTTTTACCTAATAAATAATAATTCTATAGGAAGTGGCAAAAACTGAAAGAGGAAATATTTTCTATTCTCCGTTCAGTATTCATTTGATTATGTTTATGGCTAGTTCTGGAGCAGCTTCAAAAACATTTGATGAAATAGTAGCCACCTTACATCTAAACAAAACTACTTATTCACTAGAAGCGTATAAGCAATTATTGGAAGACATAACAGTGAGTTCATTATACAGCATGTTGCATTTATTGTATCTCATTATGTTTATGTATTAATATTTTTATGCTATACAAATATAAATTGTACCTATTACTGTTTGCCTATTTTACAATTATGACATTTATTGCAATGGAATATAAGTTTCATGGTAATTTATTTTTTTTTATCATAATGTTGTAAATAAAATATTTTTAAAACAGTATAGAAATAATTTGTTAAATATTAAAATGTAACTATATGACCTTATAAAAATAAAAAGTACTTAAATACTATTTTAGAGTGAAAATGATAATCTGAAACTGGCAACCGGAATGTTTGTTGATAAGGCTTTCAATGTCAAAGAAAGTTTTGTGGAAAACTCTATGAAATATTTAAAATCTTCTATGGAGAAATTGAATTTCAAAAATGATCCAGAACAACAGCGCCAATATTTAAATGATTGGGTTTTAAAAGAAACCAATAACAAAATCAAAGATGTATTTCTCGAAGGTAATTAACTCATATATGAATGTTTATGTTTATAATTAAATATTCATAATGTAAGTAATTGTTGTTAAACAATTTTTTTATAGACTCTATTAATCGTGATACTACTTTAGTATTGGTAAATGCTGTGCATTTTAAAAGCTCTTGGGCACATCCATTTAGACATGTTTATGATGAATTTTTCTATGTGACTCCAAGCAACAAAGTTCCAGTGAAAATGATGAACCTCGAATGTGATTTTCAATACTATTATGATAGTATTCTAAAATTCTCCGCACTTGAATTACCTTATAATGTGATAATACTGCTTATAAATTTAAATTTTTAACTTTGAAAAATGTATTATTTTGTATTTTTCCTTTCAGAACTGTGATTTTAAAATGACGATTTTACTGCCCGATGCTAAAGATGGTTTGAGTAATCTGGAGGATAATTTTTTTTCAAAATTTAAATTACTTGATATTTCAAAAAAAATGGCCCTGAATTACCTTACAGTCAAATTACCTCGTTTCAAAATAGAACAGTCACTACAATTGAATGAAATATTATCCATTGTAAGTACATGAAAAAAAAAAATGTATATTTGTTGATTTAAATAATATTTTAGCTTGGATGTCCTACAATGTTTACACAAGAGGCAAACTTTTCTAACATTGTTGATGATCGTGATCTCCATGTGAGTAGTGTTTTGCATAAGGCATATATTGATGTAGATGAATACGGAACTGAGGCTGCAGCAGTTACAAGTAATAATAAAGTTCATTACCTTACTTTAGATATCATGCATTTAATGATTGTTATAGTTTTTATAAGTATGTAAATCAGTACCCACTTAATCATTAATTTTTAAGTATATGTATAGGCTGTAATGCTAATTTAATTATGAATATATTTTAAATAATGTTAAATATAATTAGGTTTCAAACTTCTTCATTGTGTGCAATATCATCTGATAATGATTTTGTTTTTGATCATCCATTTATGTTTTTTTATTCATCTAAATAAAACAACATAATATTTGTAGGCTGAGTGAGACCAAAATTGATTAATTGGCTCAACATTTTATTAAAGTTCTTTTAATTATTTACTAAAGCTTGTTAACAAATTAATTACTGTGAACCATTTACAGTAAATGTTTTATATTTTATTAACAGGTTTGTGAGTAAAATTATAATTTATATTTCCAAGTGCATTCCGTTTATTTTTAATTTGAAATAATGTGTCCATGTTTTGAATTTTTTATAATAGCTTTAAATCCTTACTTTTAATAATGTTATTCTATTTATTGCTTTCTATAAAAATGATGTTGATTATGGAAGATTTTTATCAGGGTTCAATACCGTTTCCTTTTGTACTGGTTTCTGTTTGAAGAACAATTTTTTTTATAATTTTCCGGTTTTTGTGTCATTTTGAACATTCTATGAGCAATAAATAAATTTTATGATGATTAGAGACGGTGAAAAATCTCCCATTTTCTACATCAGCATCTTTCTGGTAGTAATGTGAATTTAGTTGGTACTTTAGAGATGGGCTGCACTCCTACTAACTATTTTTATAATCATTTTTAATACACAATTTATGATGAATTTGACCTACGATAATATTATTAAATAATATAAATTTCAATCTGGATTAAGTAAATACAAATGCATAAGCTAATTTTTTATTGTTTTTAATGTTTTAGGTATCCAATATCAACAACAACAGCGTTTAGGATCATTTAAATGTGTCATTGTTGATCATCCGTTTATGTTTTTTATTTCTACTAAATGTAATACCATTATGTTTGCAGGTCGAATCACCAAAATCGATTAATTTTATATTGTTTACAACATTAATCTTTTTAAACATTATCATATATTATTTTTTTATTTATTTATTTTGTTAAGAAATGAATGAGTATTTATTTGCATTAATTAATGTTTTTATAACCATTTATTACTTTTTTTCAAAATATAATTTAACGTATTCTGTGTATTTTTAAATTGAAATAATGTGTATATGTTTGGTTTTTTTAACTTCATCTTTTAATTTTAACTCATAACATTGTTATTCCATGATAAATCTATAGGTATCGTAAATAAACCGCACATTTTAATTAAAGTAGTATCTCTAAATACTTATTTCCCACTTTTAGTTTATCTTTGGGATTATTATTTCTTAAATATTCCTCGCAAAATTAGTATTTTAACCCCATTAAAATAGTACATAGAACATGTCATGGATATATATCTTGACTTATATTGTTGAGTGTTGACACAAAGAGCCGATTCTGGGCTCTGATATAATACTGGTTAGATAAAAAGGTAATGAAAAGGTCGAATGTAAAATCCGCTAGTTTTATTTTCTCACCTGTAATGGATGTATGAAAACTCCGCCAGGATTAAGGCCTTTCTTATGTAAATCTTAATAGATCTGAAATGGAGGTAGAGCTGCAATTGCATATGTCAGATAGATTGAACAATATTAGATTTATATATTTTTGTATTGATTCAGTATTTTTTTTTATTTTTCGGTTGTTCAATTTTTCCGTGACCATTTATGTACGTGTATGGTTACTGATATTTCTCCAAAATACATCATAATTATTAATTGTACAATATTATATTAGTATTATGAAAAATGCAGAGTTGTTATATTTTGTGTATTTCTTTTTAAAATGCTTTGCTTTTATTGATTTAAATAAAAAAACATTTACAATAAATGTTTTAGACTTCATTAACAGATTTGTGAGTAAAATTAAAATATATAACTACAAGTGCATTCTGTGCATTTTTAGTCTAAAATAATGTGTCCATGTTTTGAATTTTTTACAATAGCTTAAATGCCTTACTTTCAATAATAGTGTTATTCCATTTATTGCTTTGTATAAGAATGATGTTGATTTGGATATTTTTATCGGGGCTCAAAACCATTTCTAATTGTACCAGTTTCTGTTTTAAGAAAATTTTTTTTTAATTTTCCGGTTTTTGTGTCATTTTGACCATTCTATGCGGAGCTATAATTATATTGATTATACAATGATGTTTTTTTTTCTGTCTGCCATCACCTTTAGAGATGGTGAAAAATCTCCCATTTTCTACATCAGCATCTTTCTGGTAGTAATGTGAATGTAGTTGGTACTTTAGAGATGGGCTGCACTCCTACTAACCATTTTTATAATCATTTTTAATACACAATTTATGATGAATTTGACCTACGATAATATTATTAAATAATATAAATTTCAATCTGGATTAAGTAAATACAAATGCATAAGCTAATTTTTTATTGTTTTTAATGTTTTAGGTATCCAATATCAACAACAACAGCGTTTAGGATCATTTAAATGTGTCATTGTTGATCATCCGTTTATGTTTTTTATTTCTACTAAATGTAATACCATTATGTTTGCAGGTCGAATCACCAAAATCGATTAATTTTATATTGTTTACAACATTAATCTTTTTAAACATTATCATATATTATTTTTTTTTTTTATTTTTTTTTTTTGAGAAACGTATGAGTATTTATTTGTATTAATTAATCTTTTTAAAACCATTTATTACTTTTTTTAAATATAATTTAACGTATTCTGTGTATTTTTAGATTAAAATAATGTGTATGTGTTTTGATTTTTTTTTAACTTCAGCTTTTATTTCTTACTCATAACATTGTTGTTTCATTTAATGCTTCCTATTTTGGTTCCAGTTTCAAGAATGGTTTTCAACTAGTTATTGTAAATTCATAGTTATGGAATAACTATATTTATAATAGGTATATAACATTTTATTGAATAAAATATTGTAAAACAGACTGATCACCCCATCGTGTCGCCAATTAGACACAGGTTACTATTCATCTATTCAGTACAATGTATTTAGTTATTTGTAAACATTAAATTGTGACGAATAAAAAAAACATCAGCTATAGGTAACTGCTTTAAATAGTTTAAATTATATTACAATATGATATGGGCTTATTAGTTATTAATAATATAATTATAAACTAAAAATACAGATTAGCATTAACATTAACATAGGTAACAACTTTTCTCCTTGATATCCATGCATTCCGACTTATTTTTGTTAACAAATTTTGCGGCTGACTGCCTCCTTGTATATCATATTATATACCTACCATAATGATGGTATGCACAGGCAAATACAGGAATATTATAGTACACAGTCTTCTAAGACCGTGATCTAGAACTTAAATTAGAATTAGACTGAACTATAGGTCTATAGCTTGGACTTATTTTTCAAGCAGAGTTATAAACACTGTCTTCAAAATATGTCCTGAGTTATTATTTTAAAAAAAATAAACTATTATTCTAGTTATCAGGTTTAGGTACCTTATTTAACAAAATCTGTGTGACTAAACACCCTGCGAGTCTGCCTAGTACCTACGGAAGATAAATAAAGCGCATAAATATAAAAAACAACCACAATTAAAGGTCAAAGGTATGTTTCAATTATTAACCTCCATGACAATAGTAATAAAATAAATTAAATTAAAATGTATTATTTTTCGTTATATCATCAGGATTTGCATTAATTAATTAAAGATAATTTTTTATTAGTGTGAAATTACTTATTTTAATTAGAATTGTAAATGTTTTATATAATTTAAGGAAGCCGATATCAGTTTAAAGGTTTCTAAAAATGTTTGATTTTGGTTATGGTTTTTAAAATTTTTAGGTAAGTTCGGGCGATTGTTAACTCCGCCAGAATACTGGTTAGATAAAAAGATAATGAAAAGGTCTAATGTAAACTCCGCCATTTTTATTTTCTTGCCTGTACTGGAAATATGGAAACTCCGCCAGTGCTTATGTAGGTAAAACTTCATAATATATCTCAAATAAAGGAGCTCAAAAATCCAAAATGATAGTGTTAGAGAACGTTATAAATGCTTATGAAAATGGATTTATATTAGACTGAGATGCCAGAATATCTACAAAGTACAAATTGTATCTCATCATTTTAGTTCACAGTTCCCCATGTTATAACATTACATAACATACCCGTAGGTTTCAAGATACATATTTTATGATTATTAGTTATTGCAATTATTTATTATGATAATACATTAATACCATGACAATTTGGATGATTTGTTCTGAAAATTATTATTTTTATTAATTTTTGTATATTTTTTGGAGTATTATAATAATGTACATGATATCTGCCCTATAAATTAATTTTATACTGTGGCTTGATTTCCTTTACTAACAAAGTTTACATGAACCCAATTTTACCTGTTTTTTTTCCTGGCGGAGTTATCACTAAAAAAAAGGTACTTGTGGCGGAGTTTACATGCGTCCGGCAGGCCAGATTTTAGATTTTGAGCTGATCGCTGAATGAACTGATTTTAAATCGATGTATGTTTTTCTTTTTTGGTGTTCCTATATTGGTATTAGATGCCCAATATATATCATATATAATGCGTGTAGGGGGCTGGAGCAGGCATAAATAATCACGTAAAACAGGCCAAAAGCTAGATAAAACTGCGGGACTTGGGTTTGACGGATTTTAATTTAAAAACTAATTAAAAATCTTCAAGAACTTTACTAAAGCATGGCAGTGGAAATGTATCATTATTACGACAATTAATACTTAATAGCATACTTAAATATGTAAAATACCCAAATTTTTATTATTTAAATTGTCAATATTTTATCGAAGAATTTGAATAAATAAAATCTTCTCGACTTTTCCCTAATAAACACAATGGCTAATTAACATACGTTTTCAAAATTAAAGTTCGTCGAATCCGAATCCTTCAATTCCGTCTAGCTTGGCATTTTGTCATTTGAATAGCATGGCGTTTAGATGGAATTCATATCATTGACATAGGTACTGACATGTGCCTGAGCTTGCGGAAACTTATATGCGGGCGGTGAGCCGTCGGTACCCGGTACTCGATAACAAATTGTATGAATTACGCATACTAACATTAATTTACATAATTGTTGAGCTGTAATAGTATAGCTAAAAGCTAGTAAAAAAAAAAAAAACATTCATTTATTTCTCACACAAAAACACACCTCAAATGTAATAGCTAGGTAAATGAAATGCCTAAAAATTACTCCTTAAAACACGTCACCTTCCAGCCACCTGAACAGTTGAATATTATGGGGCTAGGTAAATTGAGTCCGAAATACCATTTTTGCGGTGAACTGAGTCCCGGGTCTGAAAAGGGTATAGGTAAACTGAGTCCCGAATTAGTTTCCAAAAAGCACATTTTCCTTCCCACTTTTACAGAGAAATTTATGTCCGTCAACTATAAAAATTGTCTTGTTTCGTTCACTTGTCATTAAATCCATAGTATTAAACCACACTGTTTTTTGTAATAAATAATTTTAAGAACTGTAATTTTGAAGTTGAACATTTGAACTACAACCGGTGACTAGGTCTAGTTGTCATAGTCATCGGTATAATTTACGTATAATTTGACGATATATACGTTTTTTTGATGATCGATAGACGGATAATAAAGTGTGATGATTTTCGTGCTCATAAGGTCTTTCCAAACACTATCGGCAAATCGGCAATCGATAGTCACTAATTGGTGACTATAGTCACTATACAGTACTCATTGAATGTAGAGACTTTTTATTTTTAAGTTATCGTCGTTATTTATAAATTAATAACAATTTATTTATTTAATTTTTTAGAAAAACATTATTACTCGGGACTCAATTTACCTAGCCCTAATATCCACCCAATTATTTAGCTCTCAGTTTACCACTCCGGCACTCCGCCCGGAATATTATAATACTTTGAGGGTGGTGACGGTGAAAATGTTCTAGTTTTGTGTTGTTCAAAAATGTTGATTTCTGTACACGAATCCTATTTATATTGGGTATGTTCTCTATAATACACTTCGGGGTTTAGTATAACTACTAGTGCATAATACAAATAATACAATGTCTTACCTACCTATGTAGTGCCTATATTATTATGATCTACTCGTATATAGGCTAGGCAGGTAGACTGTATAGGTATATTGTATATACAAATCTAGGGATTCGTTCCCTGATCGGAGGACTCTATTGAGATAATTTTCGAAGAATTTAAAGCTTAGTTAGCCGCCAGCCACTTTCTTGATGTATCCAGCGCATTTTATGGATTAAAATCAGAACACCCATGAGCTTTTTTTTTAATAATTATATATACAGGATGATTCAAAATTTATATTACTACCATTTTATCATATAAATTTTTATTCAAAATAGTTCAAAATATATTGGTAATACAAAAGTTTTTTGATTTATCTATTAAGATTTTATAATTTTATAATTGCTTACGATATTTTAGGGGGAGTTTTGGGGGGTCAAAAAAATTGGAAGCCAATACTTTTTTTAAGTAGTTTTCAAGCATAGAGTTTTACATTAGTTAATGTTGTTTATGCACTAAAATTTATTCAAAAAATGTCTTCATATTGTGTTTGCAAAAAAAAGTATTGGTTTCCATTTGAATTTCTATAGTTGACCCCACAAAACCCCCCTAAAATATGGTAAAGAGTTATACAATTATGAAATCGTAATAGATGTTTCTAAATCAATAAGTTTTTTTATCATATATTTTTCACTATTATGAATATCTATATGATAAAATGCTGTAACATAAATTTGAAATTTGAATCACTCTGTATAATATGTAGTATATACAATATAAGTAGGTACTTGAGTGCTTAAGATATTCCTTTTAATGTAATGTTGTACCCATACAAAGGGGTAACTCGCATTATTGAGTGGGACACGAACGGCTACAATAGTCAATATAAGCGCAATTGGAGTATTGTAACTAATGGCAGTGTACATTGGTACTATTAAATTATTATATAATATTATTATAGCTGATAACCATACCTTTTAACAGCATGTCGAATATCGACAACACTCACTAAATGATTAACTATTGAAGGCTTATAATATCTTTTTAGTTTTTAGTTAGAAAGTTTGCAAATGTATTATACATGGCGTATGTCGCATGTACTCGAAATTTTGTGTACTTTGTTTGTCAGTATTAAATTATTAGTCATTTACCTAAGTGGATTACCTAACTATATTATATAGTCACTTTTGACTAAGCAGTATCGGATGCCTGCCTATAACAGCAGTATTATATACTAGCCTATAATATATTTGTAGGTATACACTCACGCATCAAGTTAAAACATAAACAAAGTTTATATATTAATTCATATTTATTTATGTTTACTAGTTGATTGATATGACATAACTGCATGAGTATTATTGATAATTTAGGCGTAGTACTTATTTTTCCTCAATAATTTGTACACATACAACAATAAAACAACAATAATAATTGAATATTTAACCGCCAATTTAACGACTTGTCGTCAATATAGCTGTAGGAAATGTGTTTTTCTGTATAATTACTAAATACCTACTTATAACACTTTCTGGCACTCAAGAAAATATCCTAGTTATATACCTGCAATTGAAAAAATAATTGAGAGAATTAGATTAATAGCAAAATCTTGATCATTTTTATTGTTATGAAACTAATGATTTTAGAATGTAAGCCTGATGCCTCTATATTATATTATTAGTAATATTTCTATATTATAGATTTGTATATATTAATAAAATGTTTTTAGTTTATATTGATCATTATAATAGTCATTACTCATTAGTCATAATCCAATAATTTAAATACATTTAATTTGAGATTAAAATTATTATTGTATAATATCAATAATAACTCAACTAGTATTAATATTTTTCATAATATTAAATAAGGTATGTTGTTTTTATATCAAACAACAAAAAAAACCAGTTGGACGGGGAAGCATCAGCTATAGGAATGCCATATCTTGTATAAAAACAATAATATTATATTAAAATAAAAATATTTATTAATATTACATTTTAAATTCCACTCACTGTAAATACAATTAATTTATTAAAGATTTTTAAAATCCTTCGACAAAAAATTGGTAAAAATCTTTCAAAAAACTGGTGACAATAAATTATTATTTTAGTTTAGAGCCAGGAAATTTTGAATTTTAAGATCCTCTCAGTGCAATCGGAATGTCTGTGAATATAAATTTTAATATGATGTTTGTAAATACTAAATTGTAAGTATGAGTGGGCAGAGAAGGGGCAAATTGTAATTGTCCGGTAGCACCACATTCCTAAATTCGGCCTTGAGTGTCGCAGCAATATCATACGGATATCTGCAGAATATCATAATGTTTTATTTTAAGCATTCGACATTTATTAAAATAGTAAAATCGAGTTTGCTAAAGACTTAGGATGCAAGTCTAGTTATAGCTCGAACAAAAAAAATGTACATTTACATTTGTCGTCTGTGATATATCAATATATCAGATATTGTATCATATGTATTAAATTATATGCCTAGTGCCTACCTATTTAAATATGTTTGGAAGGCAAAGTAATTATGTTGTATAAACATGAAACATGAACGATCTAATAATAGCCTGCAGTCTGCGGGGCTGTGAATTTTAAACAAACACAATATTATTTTGTTTCTTGTAAGTTGCACAACTTAGTTTGATCACAAACAGAATTTGAATTGTATAGGTCATGAGACCTTATAAACTATAGGTAGGTACCTATATAATTTTGAAACTTATATTTTGATTAATTAGTATTTGAATTTTAATCGCATCTCTAATTACTACTTTATTTTTCTGGTTTCCCTATTTTTAAAATACTTATGTAATCCCGTCCATATTTTATAAATAGTTTAGGTGTTAGGTAATTTTATATCAACCTATATTTATTCACAGAACACAGACCTAATTACAATTTACAATGTAGGCAAATAGCGGTAGACGGCATTAAACGAATTCCCAGGGGAACCAGAAACCACAACATAATAGCGAGGTCGATGTGCCCCTATTGTACTTACCACCTGCACCTCCTATTATTGAGTCTTTTTTGTAATAAATAATAATCTACTTACAAAAGTTCGGAGATGACGTCACGGCACGTTGTCGTTGCGCTTGCTTATCGCTCTATTCGGCACCCGCGGGGGCGGGGCGCGGAGTGCGGACAGTGTTAACATTCTCTTATCTAATCAACGACCAACGACCCTCGACAAGTGGTGACAACGCATAGAAAAGGTATTGCGTCTATTTTAACTTCAGAGAAAACTCCAAACTATAACAGTAAACAGTATTAGATAATAATTATAATTATAATAATTTATAATACTATTAAGAGAACAAACAGTTATCCTTCCCATTCTTTGCAGGCGACACGTACGCAGCGGACGAATAATAATTATTGGTAGTCACGTCCGAAATTCATCGCGAGAAGTCATCCGGTTGTTAGATTTTATTTCAAAAGTACCATCACGGATACTCGCAGGTCGCGATCGTCTCATTGAACTCTACACTTTTTTCTGTTCCACACACAAGTTTGCCGTTGACCAGAAATACCGACGAAGTTATGAGTGACGGTGAGTACTTAATAATTATTCTCACATCATAATAATGTTTTTCATAGTTATGGTTACCATATTTGGCTAGGGTCTCGTCTGGACGTTCTAGGATTTAGGAATTCTAGGATGGAGTGTATAAAAATTCTCAATTTGAAGTAAAAATTTTCATTTTGGTTTGCAAGCAAATAAATGTAGTAAATTTTCTTTTGATTACGGTTTTTTGAGTTTCATATAATATGTTGCGTCGAGTAAATAAAGCGCCTGCCTGACATTTGCCGAAATTTCGTAGTTATGCCGGGTTCTCGTGTCCTACATTATTATAACATTTTTATACATTGATAACAATAACGATTGTGATAACGATTTAATTGGATTTTAATCATGGGCGTTTAGTCGTACAAGATTTTTTGTTTTTCGATCATGATTCATGAATCGGGACATTTTGGTCTTTTGTCGGGACGTTGGGACAAAGATATCAATATCGGCGACAGTCCTGATATATCGGGACGGATGGCAATCCTAATCATAGTACATAATATACTTACTTAATTCATACTTGTCATGTCGACTAGTTATTTAAATTTTAAATCACCTACCTAATTGCATCGTTGGGTTTTATGATAAACACAAACAAAGATGTGATTAGTTTCTATTAGTCATCAATAAATACAATGTAAATGTTTCAAAATGATGTGTTACAATAGGTAATATCATATTAGGTATTATATATTGTTATGATAACGTTAGGTGCACAGTTTGAGTAATTGATGGCACGTTAAGCCCTGTTTACTCGTCTATTTTGTTTAGTTGTTTTGTATCGTTTCAATGCTGAATCATACAAATAATGATGAATAATAGGCGATAAATAACGACGATTCAGATTCCCGGTATATCTGCGGTGAAAAATCCGAAAGGAAACGCATGGAGGTACGTCATCGACGATGAGTGGGGAACCGCCGTCGGTCCGTGCACTTTGCACATCCTATTAAAAAATCCGCTCATCTGACTGTGGTCGCACCGCCGCCGCCAACGTAATTGGTCACCGTCGGTAATCGGCGGGTTTCAGGTTGTTGTTGACCGTAGTTGTCCCGCCTAGCCCGACCAAAGTACCATCACTGCAGTAAACCATCATACTAACAATATAATATTATAATAGCAATATTATCTAGGTAGGAAATATGAAATATTCAGTACCCAATCACCCGCAGACCGCAGTCTGTGCTCCCGAGTCTCCGAAGCAGCACCGCGATCGTCGATAAAATAATATCCACCTGCCGACCCGCCGGACAGTGAGTTGTAACTTCGTGCGAGGGTTTTGGAAAAAAAAACCGTTTTCAAGGTAAAATCTGTTTCGAATAGATTTAGGTACTTAGGCAAGGCGTAGAGTTCTCGGTTGTTTGCCCGTCGATGTGGATTCTCGTGTCTTGGAAATCACCTAGGAACTTACTTATTATGGCCGTGTCTGCTCGAAGCTTACGAAAGATAAACACCGGTTTAATAATAACACCAACTTACTATTTCCCTGTGCAACGATTTCCAAGGTTTCTGACGTTTTGACCGTAACTAAAATATTAAACTTGATCACTTCTTGTATGGTTAATTATTAATGGTTATAGGAATATGAAAAAAATACATTTCTTGATTAGATAAAATATTTTTAAAAATGCATGTATCTAAGTTTTAGAATCATTTTTCGATATCCATAATAATAATGTGATCTCCACAATATTTCGGTGACCTGATCATTTTACAGTTGTATAGTGTAGTCTAAATACATTATTTTATTGTATATCTATATGTTGGATAAAAGTTTCTTTGACTGAGACATTTTGAGATTTTTAGTTCTTTCTGAAAAAGTTGATGCTGATGGACAGAAATTAAGTTTTGTTGGTGTTTTCGATTATCAACCTCTTTGTCCCCCCTCCCTTATTACAACTTATTAATGGATATTTTCAATGTAACAAATAATAAACTGAATGACCTACCTATTTTTAAGTAATTACAGACTTATTCATACATGAATTAATTAAAGTTCAATCTCATAACGCAAACTGCATTAGAACCCCTACTCAATATTGTCCATAGATGTGAATATCAAATGGAAATAAGTTGAAAAGAAAGACAAAATGTATTTTATACCCAAAAGTTAATACCTAAATTACTTTGATGACCATTCTTCTTGTATACTGTAACTTGTTAGGAAACTATATAGTTTCAAGTTAAATTTTCATATGCCTTGTAATTATGTTTAGTAGGTAGTAATTAGACTTGTGTAACTATTGGCCTACTGCAGTAAGTTCTTTGTGTATTAATTTTTGAATTGTCATACCTAAAATAAGTACTTACAATTTTATTAGGTTGAAGGTCAAACTTTTTGTTAAATTTTAGATGACCTATAAGCGGATTAGATAAGTAATCATCATTTTATAGTTTATTTTTGTCTAATGTAATTATTTTCTGTGTTTATATGTTTTAAATTATAATCTTATTTTTTTTTAAATACACCGAATATCATTTAAAATTTTCTCTGTCTATTTATTTATTATTATTTTTAATTTAATTCTTAATGTCCAATATGCAGATAGTATACATTAATATTTATATATTTTATATAAATCGGTTTACGAAATAAGAGTATTGCATTGGATTATCAATGGCCATACTATTGTAAGAAATGTAATTATTTATACGTAATATAAAGTTAGGTTATTTATCTTGAGTACTATCAGTCTTGAGATCCCTATTAAACTATATAGTACCTATTTAAATATTTTATTGTAATTTGAAAATTGCTACTTACCTAGGTATTACTTATTGAATATACCTATTGCTATAAGTGTGAATTAATAAAAGTTTATTTCATATATCTATTTCAGATCCTAAAAATATGGCGCTCACAAATTTAGAAGCGTTGAGCTTGGCAAATCATGATTTTTCGTTTTCTTTGTACAAGGTAAAGAACTATTTTTTTTATAAATATAGTAATTTGTTTTATCTAATTATTATTTTTAATTAATTTAGGAATTGGCCAAAACCGAAACAGGAAATATATTTTACTCACCATTCAGTATCCATGTGATTATGTTTATGGCTAGTGTTGGAGCAGCTTCAAAAACCTTTGATGAAATGATAAAAACTATACATTTAAATGAAACTACTCATTCATTGGAAGCATATAAGAATCTATTGAAAGACTTAACAGTGAGCATATTATGCGTTGTCTGAATATTAAGATTAAATTGCTTAACTTTTTGATTTTTTTAACAACCATGAAATGTATAACAATAGAATATAAATTTTCACCTAAATACCATTGTAGTTTATACTTAAAATTTATTCTCTTAAATGTTGTTAAATACAGCATACTTAAAAGTGTATGAAAATAGTTATGTGTATTTACATTATAAAAATATAATATGTTGTAATTTAATACTATTTTAGAGTGAAAATGATAATCTGAAATTGGCAACCGGAATGTTTGTCGATACAGCTTTCAATGTTAAAGATAGTTTTGTGGAAAACTCTAAAAAATATTTAAAATCTTCTATGGAGAAATTAAATTTCAAAAGTGACCCCGATCAACAGCGCCAATATTTGAATAATTGGGTTTTAAGTAAAACCAATAACAAAATCAAAGACTTATTTCCTAAAGGTTAATAACTTTTATAATATGTTTATATTTAAATATGGATAATATAGTAATATTAATGTTTCATTTTTTTTACAGATTCCATTACTCAAGCCACTGCCTTAGTATTGGCAAATGCTGTGCATTTTAAAAGTGCTTGGGCACATAAGTTTAATGATGCAGAAGATGACTCATTTTATGTAACTCCAAGCAACAAAGTAACAGTCAAAATGATGACTCTCAGACACGATTTGCAATACTATCATGATAGTGATCTAAAATTCGCTGCACTTGAATTACCCTACGAAGTGAATATTGCTTTATAAATGTAAAATAAATATAATATTTTGAAAAATTCTTTATTTTGTATTTTTTGTTTAGCACCACGCTTTTAAAATGATAATTTTATTGCCCGATGCTAAGGATGGTTTGAAAGACCTGGAAAATAACTTTTCAAAAATTAAATTGCATGAAATTTCAAATAAAATGACCCAGTATCATGTTACTGTCAAATTGCCTCGTTTCAAATTAGAGCAGTCTCTGCAATTAGAAGAAACATTATCCAACGTAAGTATATTTAAAAAAAGTCTATATTTATTTATTTATAATATATATTTTAGCTTGGATGTCCAACAATGTTTACACGAGCGGCAAACTTTTCTAACATTGTTGAAGATGGTGATCTGTATGTGAGTAAAGTTATGCATAAGGCATATGTTGACGTTAATGAAAAAGGAACCGAGGCTGCAGCAGCTACAGGTAACATAGTTTATTTTTTCTAACTGGGGTTTGGTAATCATTCTTCTTTTATCCACTTTTTAGGAATAAAATAATATTTAACAAGTAATATATTTTCTATTAATTAAGCACGTCACATTATTTGCCAATATTTAACCTCTTTAAAATGTTTAAATACTGGTGTATTTTTGTCTAAAACTCTTAATAATTGTATGCATGGTTGTTAAAAGCTTATTGTTGGGACTATCTTTTTATAAGAATAGGTGATAGAAGATACTTATTTTTAGAAACTATCAGTAGGCACTATTTTAATCATTACTTATAAGTAGAGATGTGAGTGGGTATTATCATTGATTATAATTGCTATTGTATTTATAATCAATGGTATTATACATCTGCATATAATTTTATTATACGAGGTACTATATTACCGTGGTATAAAATTATTTTATATCTGCGGTATAAACAAAAAAATATATTAGAAAATATAATTTACTGTGAATTGTAACTTAATTTTTTTAAATTTAAATTATTGCTAATCACTACATATGTCATTACTATTGGAACAATGGTACCATGATTTTAAATATTAATTTACCCTCACCTAATTCTTCTATTACTGTTATAAATTTTTTTTTAAATATGATTAAAATATTTTGAAATTGGTTATTACTCATTAGTCTTATAGCCTATGTTAAATTGTTGATCATTTAAGATACTACATAGCTTTATAGTTTATACCATATAATAGTTATACCATATAATACAATACAAAAATTAAATTTTGTATTTCAACAACTCTACTTATAAGTTATTTATTTTAATAATTTATCTCTTTAGTTATTAAAATTACATCACACCAAGGTTTGTTTTATTTATTCATTTTCTGACACCTTAACTTGATGTGTCTAATCAGATTTTTAGCTACTATTTTTGTACTTATTTGTACAATAAATGTTGATTCAATATCAAATAAGTGTATCGAATTTAATAGAATTGCTCACAAGAAGAGTTCGCAAACCATATCATAAAGGGCAAAGTGAATAAGAATCAATAAAAATAATTGATGTACAAACAACTATTATTATAGGATAAGATAAGATTCTACGTATCTATTTCTTGTTTGAATAATTTTGTTTCTGTAAGCATTTAAAAACATGTTGACTGATTTAATAATTAAGAAATAATAATGTGTACAAATATATCATAATTATAATACACTAATATGTATTATAAAATTAAATATCATCATAATATTAAATTATTTTCTTATCATTTTATTTTAACATTTTTGTATACAACATAAAGAAACTGAGTCGAATAACTCAACCTAAATTTGCGATACTTTTCAATATAACTTATTAGTTAGACATTTTTTTTAAATTATTAAATTAATAATGTTTTTTTTAAATTTGATATCTGTATCTAGATGTTATATACTACGTAAAGAATTGTATTAGACTCCTGCATAGTTTTAGGACGCTACAACTGCATGTGTTGTCCCTCTCTTCCAAATTTAACACATAGCAAAAACTGAAACCGTTTAACATTAAAACCGAGAAGGCTGCATTCATAGCTAATAAGTAATAACATAAAAGGAGAATTTTGGCTGTGAAATATTGTTTTTATTTTTTTGATGTCCGAACTACAAATAATAAAGTTATTCAAGTTTGAAAAACATAAAATTAATGGGATTTTGAAACAACAAGAACTTTTTTCATATAAGTGATAATATGAATGATATAAATGATATTATACAGATAATGTTCTCAATCAATAACAACTTGGAGTCTTAACTATCACTACAGTTTCAGTGATTCTATCGCGCATAAACAGTTTTTGCTATGTTGTACATTTGTTAGACTGAGATAACTCATATAGATGTGTATAGCGCCCGCCCAATCAAACCCTACCTAGATAAATTTTAATTGATTAATGTATGATTAAAGAACTATCCGTTGCTAACATTTATGAACACATTTTTTTAAAGGAAATTAGTAGTGTTTTTTTTTTTTAAATTCTAATAGTAAAAATGTATTGCAGTTAAAGGTTTCTAATAAATGCATTATTATTTAGCTTACATTATAATGATTGGGTTTAACCTGATTTTATAGGATATGCTTAATTAAATTTTTTTAACAATTTGTTTGTTTGATATTATTTGTTTTAGCTGAAATAATCTAATTTTAATCATTTATGATTGATCTATGTAACCTTGTTTTTGTTGTGTTACAATTATGATAAACAAGTATAACAAACTTTGGTGTTCATTTCTCTTAACTAATGTAGTATATAATAATAAAACTTTCAATCTGGCTTTAGTACCTATATAATTAAATTTATTAGCTAAATAAAAATATTTGAAATATTATTAGGTATGGCAATTCGTATGAAGAGAAGTTTAATAATGAAAGAACGTAAAGATTTCGTTGTTGATCATCCGTTTATATTTTTTATTTCGACTAAAGGTGGTAGCATTATTTTTGTAGGTCGAATGACCAAAATTGATTCATTAGTAAAATATCTTACTAAAGAAGAACTTTAATATGTCCCATTTAAAAAAAAAATGTATTTATAATTGGGTTATTAATTTTGTTAACAACTTAAACTGTGTTGAGCCATATATATTATATATATATATTTATTTGTGTTGTTAATAACTTTATTAGTATTATTATTTTGTTGTAGAATGGAAATAATATGTATTAGTAACAAATAATTAATGTAATTGATAACATTTAAATTTACAGTAGACAACCTATGTTAGTATCTGTTCTAATACAAGTGTATGCTTATGTTATTAGGAATGACTATGCTTACCCGGTGTTTGATGACCCCCAGAGCATACGAAGAAGTTGAGTTTTTTGCAAACTGTCCATACATCTTCTTTATAATGGGCCAAAACAATGAACTTTTATTTTTTGGCCGAGTACAAAACTTATCTGAAAATTAAAAGCCACCCAAATGTTATCCTATTAATAGTTACCCATTTCAATTTTATCAGTATTTTCACACATTTTTATTATTTCATAGTTAGTTTATTATTGTTAGTCTAAACGCACATGTTAATCATATTCTCAAACATAATATAAGTGTTTGTATTTTCTAGCTATTTTTTTAGTGGAAAACTATTCTTCATACTTAAAATAAATGATATTTATATAGTAAATATACATTGACATAGACCATTAAGGTTGTTCCAATGAACTAATAAAAAAAAAATATATAGTAAATGC
This sequence comes from Myzus persicae, assembly GCF_001856785.1. NCBI lineage: Eukaryota > Metazoa > Arthropoda > Insecta > Hemiptera > Aphididae > Myzus > Myzus persicae. Next base: position 24,256 of record NW_019102340.1, read on the forward strand.
TATAGTGGTATACTATTTAAATTATTTAAATGTTATTATTAGTTTTATTTCACATTGCACATTTGGGTACATCTCAGATGAATATTTTCATTATAAATTTTTAACATTGTTATTTAATTACATATAATGAACAATTGAATATTTCAGTTTTTAACCATCTGATCTGAACAAAAGTTATAACAATTATTATAAAATACAACCAATATTGGACTTTTATAAAATACTGTTAAGGGTATAATATATATTTTGTAAGTTGATTGATTAATTTTCTATTTTTTAAATACTAATTTTGAAAGCTGATTTATAATATATATTATATATTTTTTTCAATTAATTTATTGTACTGTTATTTTTAAAATTTTTTTTTTTATATCAATTATACATGTTTAGTTTCAATGTTCCTGTTCAAATGTATCTGATTTAAGGTAGTTTTTTTTTATAAATGTACCATGTAAATATCAACAATATCAAACAGCTAAAATACCTATATATATTTTTAACAATGTGTATTTTACCAAAATATAAGATTTATTCAAGGTTAAGCACTAAACTATATTATATACCATAATAAATTGCTTATGTATAAGAGTCTCATGCATTATTTGTTGTTCCCCGTTACATAGCTTTTTATTTTCTAGTATCATAGTATCTGCTTGGGTTGATATTTTAGAAAGTTTTACCGTCAATCATTATTATGGTATAACCTTAATGTGTTTAACAGGCTGGGATATGGACAACAGTATGAGTTTTCCAGGAACAAAAAATAGAAGTAAATTCAAAGCTGACCATCCGTTTATTTTTGTTATTCTATCATATTTTGATTATTCTCATGTAATTTTTACTGGCAGAATCGTTGCGCTGTGATACTACGGTACTATACTACCTTAATGAATATTTTTAATTAACTAATTTACTTAATTATCTAAATAGTTGAATAAATGTGGATTTTGTTTCTTGAAACTAACCTTAAGCAAATAATTATATTATTTTGTGTTGTAAAAGCACCCAATTAATTATACTCTTCAGTTGTATCATATTTGATTGTTACTTGATAATTAGGCACACAGTATTAAATTCACTAACATTTATATTTATATCAATAAGTTAGTTTGTTGAATAGTTTATGAAATATAAGTTACGAGTAATCATAAATACCAACAAAAACTTTTTACAGTGTAAATAAATCAGTTTTATGAGTAATAACAACTAATGGTACAACTAATTTTTTGTGCACAGAAATGTTATTGTTGATCCCAAAGCTAAATTTTAAGAAGGGTTTCTTACATCTATTTATTTTATAGTATAACTAATGTTAAAACTGTGCTTGAGCTATACGATCATTAGGTATTTGGTAACCGTCATTCATTTTGGTGCTGGTGAATGTTGCAATTTGATCAAATACTAAAATTAAACTTATGCGAATTCATAATATTTTGAATGTTGTATTTCATTGCATCTGATAAACACCTAACAAATAGTTAATTTGTTAGTTTCATTATGTTATACCTATTTTATTTGAGACTTGCACTTTTGTTTCTACGCTTATCTAATTGTCAAAACAGACGATACATTATTGTGTACCTTATTATAAGATTGTTTTATTTTTATACAGGTGTAAATATAATTTTACTGAGACTTCCTGCACAACTACCCAAAGCATATTTTGTTGCTGATCACCCTTTCTTTGTTTCGATCGTTTCTAGAACAAAGACCATTTTATACATGGGCCGTTTATCAAAACCGTTAAAATTATATCGTTTCTTATAATTTTCAGTTATCATATAATTAATATAGCATTTTGCATTTTTCAACACTATTACATTTTTTCACTCATTATGGAAGTTTAAAGTATTAAGCTTCTACCGGTGGGCCGAGCGGGTCACGAGAATAATATTGATAGCGTAAATCTCCAATATCCATTTGTAGCGATTCTCATTGTACGTTAAATATTTGGGTAAACCAGCTTTGGTTGTGAATGTTTTTGTTAACCATGACTAACTACGTAATATTTAATGTCAAGTTTATTAATAATTATATTGTCGCAAAGCTCTAATCGCGCGCGCTCACTCGAATTTCGTAAATTGCTTATTTAAATCTTCCGGATGGAATTTTCTGCAATCGTTTAATCAAGTACGTATCTTAAGGTAGCGAGTCTATGGCCCCTCCCCTTTGCAGTTCTTTTTTGGTATTTATAATATATAATTTTGTGTTGTATCTCTAGTAAAACATTTACGTGATCCTCGTTTTCACATCATCAAATTTGTGACGCATTACAAATATGTATTGTTGAAATACCCTCTATATGTACCTACTATCGTGCACTACCTATGTTTGTTTTGTATTTGTGCAGGTATGACGTTCGTCACAAAGAGTTTGATTCAACCAATTTTGCCGCCGCCCAACGTAAATTTCGTCGCCGATCATCCTTTCACGATTTCAATAGTTTCTCGCTACAACGACGTAGTCTTTGTAGGCCGCCTGTCGACATTTTAAGCGATGTGTCGATGCACAGTCTCCCGGTGACACATATCATTATCCTGTCGCCAAACGCGTATATACTGTTAACGTAAAACATAATGTACCTAAGTATGATATAATAAACATTCTGAACAATATTTTACCATTTGATCCTGCGGCGTATTTAAGGGTGGTGGATACGTAGATGGTCGGATCGCCGGCTTCCCTTGGTAGTTTTTTTTCTATGCATATTTACAATAGGTACTTATACAACACAATATATATTATTATGATTTTATAGATGAAACGTTTACGCGATTTCGCTTTCATATAATATAACATACAATTTGTCGCGCATTACAAGGTTAGGTTATTTTGTTTTATTGAAATGCCTAACCGCTATATTTTTTACTACCTATCACATCCCTACTATCTATATCTGTTTTATATTTGTGCAGGTTTGACGTTTGTATCAGAAAGTCTAACTCTACCAGCTTCGCTTCCGCCCGGCGTAAAGTTCGTCGCCGATCACCCTTTCACGCTTTTAATAGTTTCCCTCAACAACGACATAGTCTTTGTAGGCCGTCTGTCTACATTTTAAGCGATGTGTCGATTTGCACTTTGCAGTCTCCCGGCATAACACGTGTTATCGTGTCGTCATACGCGTTAAACTGTTAGCATAACATAATGTACCTAAATATATTATAATAAACGTTCTGAACAATATTTTACCAGTAGAAAATTCAAGGAGTAAATTTTTTCTATTATTCCATTCTATTAGTAAATTATAGTTAATTCAGTTTCGCATAGTTTAGAGCGCGGGTCTATAGTCGCATCGCCTCCTCCCTCGGTAGTTTTTTAAATTCAAGCCTGGGCAAGTTAACGATAATCTTTAACTGAGTTAAGTTAAGTTTATAGAAAACATTTCAAAAACTTTTAAGGTTCATAGCAGGTAGTTAGGTTAGTTTAGTAAAATTAGTTATCCTAATTTTTTTTAAGCTCAGTTAGGTTAATAGTTTTACGGAAACTTGCAATTAACTTAACTTAAGTTATTTACTATTTTTTATTTTATATTTAAAAAAGTTAAAATAAAAAGTTAAAACTAACTCAACTTTAACTTTTTAACTCGTTTTTGCCCAGACTTCGCCTTTTTTTAAATCTATTTTTTTCATACTTCATGCGTAACTCAGCCGATTTTCAGCTTCTATACCAGAGCTCTCCAACCTTCTCGATCCCCTGCATCTTAAATACCTACTCGTTCCATTTCTCAATCTCTTAGGTTGATCCATCCAACGTTGTCGTGGCCTTCCCACGGATAGTTTTTTTATTTGGCTTTTTGATGAGGTACTGTCTAATCGATTTACCCCCTGCTAGCGCACTCTATAGCCTTGTCGACATCTGAAAATCTTGTAAATTTGGCGCATTATAAAGTCTGTTCGAGTCTGCTCGTATAAATCAGTATTGGGTTTTAACACAGTCCCATATATTTTTCTAAGTGTTTTCCTTTCGAAGGTCCCTGTGTTGCTTGTTTTTGTCACCCTGCGTCGTGGACCATGTTTCTCATCCGTACACCAAGCAATGGGGTTTTTACCTACTTACAGTAACATTTACGTGATTTCGCTTTCATGAAATATTACATAAAATTTGTCGCCGTGCATTACAAATATGTATTATTGAACTACCCGCTATACTATTGTGTTTGTTTTATATTTGTGCAGGTATGACGTTTATGGTGACTAGTATGTTTCAACCACCTCCGCCGCGGCCCAACGTAAATTTCGTCGCCGATCATCCTTTCACGCTTTCAATAATTTCTCGCAACAACGACGTAGTGTTTATAGGCCGCCTAACAAAATTTTAAGCGATGTGTCGACTACTCGACTCGCAGTCGTCCAGTGGCGCATATTATCATTGTTTCGTCAAACTATACGCGTATACTGCTTACAAGACAATAATGTAAATAATATATAATAAACATTCTGAACAATATATTCATTTACGGTGATTAAACTCCGGATTAAAAATAAAACGGTGTTCTGGTATAAATGATAATTGCTCAATACAACTTTTTAGGGAATGAAAAAAAATCTTTACATAGGTGCCCTCAGAAATTTTTCTAGGGTGAGGGAATAATCCTCAAGTGTTAGAAGAGAAATTTTTTCAATTTTCTTCGCATTTTCACAATTTCAGAAAAAAATTACTGAAAATCCAGGGCGGCCAATTCTTCAGCTTGGCCCCCCTTCCTATGTATCCGTACCGAATTTATGCACTGTTTTTTTAATTATCCTTCAAACAAAGTACAAAAATCAAAATATTTTGACATCGAAAACTACGAGGAGTACCCACTATACCTACCTACATCACATAATGCTACTTAGAGCCTGGAGGTAGGTAATAATCCCCACAAGACTACTGAATTGACTTGTACCCTCCTCCTGAACCGTTTAAGCATGTCATAATAATAATATACCGCACAGCTGCACGCGTCATGCACAAAATATTGCAGTTTTCGATCGAGTATCTAGACGAGTGCATCAGCGTGTCGCTGCTGCGTACAATCCAACCAATCGTTTTTTCGCCGACCGTTGTGTTGTAATGTTGTCACTTGGACATTTTTCAAATCGATCCGATTATAGACTGCCCACGTATTTACGATCCCTATGGAAACGACATTTGAAGTTGACGACGATGATCACGGTGTATACGTGTGTACATATTTTGCGCTAATCAAATTATGCGCTATACGCCGTTTCGAGATAATTATACCTACACAGGTTCTGCGTATTATTATTATATTATATACTGCGACAGATAATTGCATGCAACGCATTACTGTGTCCTGCACCATTTGGCCACATCCGGCGATTTACGCATTCAATTCAACACCCTTATATTATGTACCTCGACCGCTTATTCCGTGACCGCGGTTCTGTTCGTCTACGCGGTTTGCAGCAGTGATGATGGTTATTAGCGTGCATTGTATTATATACATTTAACGATTTAACCGCCCGAGGTCGACTATTATGTTATTGTGCCCCTCTGTTGCGTATGATATCGATGCTCTCGAAATGTAAATCTTTTTGGTTTCGAAACGTGTAAACTTTTTTTTAAAAGTCGTCTGCCGGATTTCTACATAGGTCATTATAGTGTATAATATATAGGTAGGTAGTTTAGTAGTTACCATTCTAAGTCCTTGCGTTGGTCAATAAAATCGTCCACCATACGATACCATTGAATCACTTATCATTTTGATATTATTATACTTTACTTTGGTCATCAATTTGACTTATATAAACATATTATTTCGTATTTATTAAATTCGTATTTTTCTCATATTTGTTCAAGTGGTTAATTGATAGTTATTATAAGGCGTCTACTACTACCCCGTGGTTTCTAAATCGGTTGACGTTTTTACAAAACCGGTAAGTTTACCGTCGTGCTATAGTATACGTAATGTTACAACGATTCCGATTTCTAATTTTTTTCGTGAACAAATGTTAAAAATGCGACTTCGGAGTAGGCGCTGACTGTTACAGAGCTGAGTTTAGATGCAATAAACGCTCGGCTTGTTCACCGATCAGCTTCGGGAAGCTCGTCTGTGATACATTTTTGTAACAGTTTCCCCTCTCGTCTGATGAACAAAAAAAATCTTTTCACGAATTAAATATCGGTACGGTACGTAACACATATATGACGCTAATCTGCCACTTCTATACTGCAGTTATTGCATCGATAAAATATGATGCAGTTGCTGTTTATCGACAAATTTCGTTTGAACATATTTTGCGATTATTATTTAAAGTTTTTGTGTATGTGATTGTCGCCCGATGATGTTATTTGTATAGGTGCTCGTTTCTTTGTGGGAATTGTTGGCTTTTGATAATAGTTGAAGGTCGCAAAAGCAGCAGTGCATGTGTTGTACCTTTATTTGAATGATACTATAGGTGTACAGTGGTTCAAATTGTATTGGATATCGTGATCGTAATTTTTTAACATTATTAACCGTCTTGGGGTGTCTAGGGGCAAGGTGCGCTTGCGTATAATATTATACACATAAAAAAGCTGTCCTCGATTTTGAAATTTTTTAAGGAAAATTATATATAAAAATAAAAATACGACCTCGCTATTCAAGTTTTATGAGCTCAAAATTGAATTCGATCGAGCGGCTAACCTTTATACCTACCATCGGTGCGTTGTATTAAATAAAAACAATTATTGCAGTTTTCCGTGGAAAAATAAATGCAAAGAAATCTTTGAGCGATGGCCATTTCCAGTTTTTTTAGCGGCACGAAATCTGACCGGTTTTATAATCAGCTCGCACCTCGCTCCCCGTCACCCGTATTAGTGACCACAAATCTTACCTCGTAGACATGTTAAAAATGTATATAATATATATTGTGCAGCACTCGTTATGGTGAAGTACAGTGCCAGGTATCCGGTCGAACCACCGAAAAAAGTTGAATTCCACGCCGATCATCCCTCCGCCATCGCGATAGTGTCGCGCACCAACGACGTCTTGTTTATGGGCCGCCTGTCGAACCCGTGAACGACGACGTTCCATTATTATATAACGTGTACATAGACTTAGGTATATCATTGCAAGTATTATTATTTTTATTATTGCAAGTACCTACGACCCGACCGTTTTTGCGAGTGCGCCTACACCCCGGTGCAGTATGTATATTATAGAGTGTGTTGTAGAATTTCAAACTGCACGATTTCCTAACAATAAACATTTTGGAGTTGATGCGTTTTTGCTATACAAGCACGTCAGTATTATGCTGGGTATTAGGTACCTATGTTGATTCACTTAATGCTTATCGTATTAATATATAGGCTGATTCGCCAGCGTTCTTATTTCTCACCCTCATTTTCCTTTAAAAGTGCAGTTATTCAAAATCTAATTTTTGCAATTTTCAAATATACTTAAAAACCGCATACTTGAATACTCAATACTAACACTAATTTTTGGATCATTTTTCGGTGATACAAACTTCTGTTTTTCAATTCAGAACCACTCTTTTTTACTTAAAATTATTCAGTACTCAGCAAACTATTTTTTAAAACAATGTTGATGTACCTATATATGTTAATATCTAAATAAAAAATTGAGTAGTTTCCGAGTTATTGAACATTAGTACCGGCTAAGAATTATAGAAATACTCACAGCATAAAATATATTATCAATTATGTTATAATTATTTGTGTACGAAAAAAATTGTGTAAGAGATTTGATGAAATGAGAAAGATATTTTGTTGCTTTTTAGTTGTTTTATATATTATAGTTAATAAGATAATAAATTAATCTATTATCGTTTTAAAACATTTGTTACAATTGTCTGAATAATAACTTATGGTAATAAGAATATGACAAAAATAAATAATACTCTTACATATATTTTAGTTTTCTGTAAAACAATAGCCGGGTGCCAGGATTTGTCATACACTGAGGGTCCTTAGTACATTAAGTGAAATAAGTTGGAAAAAAATCTCGTAAAAGTTTTGATTTAGATACAAAAACATTTTCAAAAAAATTATCTGCTGAATAATTTAAAGCAAAAGGGTGGTTCTCATTAAAAAATCAGAAGTTTGTATCGCCACAGGATACTCCTTAAATAGTATAAAAAATCTTAAGTATTCGAAAATATGTAGTATTTGAATTTAATTAAAAATTCCAAAAATCTTATTTTGAATAACTGCATTATTCAAGAAAATAATAAGGGTGAGCATACTTTGTGAATCACCACTGTTTAGTGTGTCTACCAATTCGACATAGGCGGAGATAAAAGTTTAAAGGCGGGAAGATAAGATTTTAATATTAAGGTAAAGATATACCCTCACCAGTCTATCGATGTTTAGAATATCGTTGTTCCGTTATATAAATACATCAAATATTATAATGTAATATTAGGTGTCATTGTCTGTAACTTTTATTCTCAACAATTAATATTTTTGGAAAATAATTTATAACTCTTACTATACGTATTTTGAGAGCTACTATTATTATACAGATATGTCGTGTTTTTCATACTTAACTATACTAGAAGAAAACAAATTAAAAATCGTTGTTTTTTTCTTTTTTTTAAATCTGCGATAGCCGATTTATAGAGTTAATTTACATAAATACTTTATGAGTTGAATTATGAATTTCTATTAAATATTCAAATAGTTATGTAAGTCTTAAAGATTACGCATTGAGGAGGGCTTACAGAGTACCCCACAACTACCACCTTACTTTATATGTATATACATATACTATATTATCTCTATCCGCTTTCTGATCTTAAACTCTATAAGACTCATACGACTATTTGAATATGCTTAATACATAAATGCATAATTCAACTCCATAAGTATTTACGAAAATTAGCTCTAAAAAAGTTGGCCATCATAGATTTTTATGTCGAACACAAAACAACAATTTGGGGTACACTATATGCGATTGTTTATGTTAAGACATATTATATAATTTTATGATAGACATGTACACATATTACACACTCATAGTTAACCGTTTTATTGTTCAACCGCAGTTTAGCCTGTAACACGACAATATACTGTAGTTTTGTAGGTACCTATCTAATTATATCGTTGTTTTTGCACTCTTAAAATTGTTAAAAAAAAAAAAAAACAAAATACTTATAGAGGTGTACGTGTACATGTATATAATTAATAGTTTTTACGCATTTTACGCGCCAGCCACAGTCAGCCAAGCCAAACGTATTGGGGTTTTTGCACAGATATTGTACAGTTATACATAAGCTGTTTGCTATATTTCTATGGAAAAAAATCAGCTTTTTCATTGGCCCGTCCGATCGCTTTGAATAATTGTTTTGCTCACTCGTGCTCGCTGTGTGTGTGTGTGTGTGTGTGTGTGTGTGCGTGTGTGCGTGTGTGTGTGTGTGTACAAAATGTATATAGATATTATTGATATAGATATAGATATATCATGATAATGTGTACCATATAGTGGCTCATACGGTACACTTAAACATGATACATAGGTATTATAATACTGTGTAGTGAGCGAAATGTATTTTGTGATATTGATTTTTCTTTGTTCAATGTCTCAATCCGTTTCGAACGTATAATAATATTATTATCATTGTCGATGAACAATAATTTAAATAATTGAAAAACAACTCACCGTTATCTCATATTGTATGTGTGATTTTGCGTACAGGAATGCAATTCGCGTTATTGAGTGCGTGGATACCGGAACCGTCGCCAAAAGTTGATTTCCACGCCAATCATCCGTTCGTCATCGTGATACTCTCTGGTACGAACGACGTTTTGTTTCAGGGCCGTTTGTCAAAACCATAACCATAGTCCAGAATGCCAAACGATTTATCATATTTTATTATATTCATACCTATAAGCAATATTATACACACAATAACTACTTATTATTTATTGATACGATTTTTATTTTTACATGTTCTACCTACTTTTAAGCGATAAAAATATAATATATTAAGAATATTATTCTTATGATACCATCTATACAATTAATAATATGAACATTTGTTTGTTATTTAATAATTATTATTATACGATAATTTCTTACCTGATTAATTAGCATTCAATTCCAAGCAATTCCAATACCAATTTTGTAAATATATACCTTACAGTCTCAATTTGTTAAAAGTAAGTTGGCAGGCATGCGTTGTACGTTTAAAAATATCTTATCACACATAACTCTTTAGTTAGACCCTGTAATAATTGGCTATATAGTAGTCATTTTATTAAGATTTTTTTACACGGAAATAACTGTTCAGAGATTAAGTTGTTTTGTGTTTTTTCTCGGCTATTCCTCTTGGTACCTTTTTATTACACTATTAGGTCATTATAATCTCCTGAGAATTTCCCTGTTCAATTATACCTTTGGACTAATTTATTCATCAAGTTTTCCTTGAAAAAAATATCCGCATATTACGAAAGTGAGCGTCCCTTAGCTTATAATTTATAATTTTTTTTTCCATCCATGAAAATAATGAGCACCACTGATAATAAACATGCGTGTGTGTGTCCGCTGCTCACAGTTTTAAATTACCTTATACCATAAATCATAAAGTACCATATTACCATATACTATAAATTATAATAAATGTATTATTAAGCGTTATGTGGAATATTAAATAGTTGCGCTACCTATATAAAACATTAAAATAATAATTCTATAAATAGGTTTTTTTTTCATTCAATGGTAGTTTCAACTACGACCGTTGTAACTTGTAGTACTCACTCGGTTTTATGGCAATATCCGTTTATCTGATCGTCGGAAGTACTTTGTACATTTGCAGTATAGGTAAGTACCTACCTGCAAGAACTAGGTATATAAGTTGAAAATAACATTTAATATTTCAGATCAATTTATAGTTGTCAGAAATTTAGAACTACCTACTAAAGTAGATCTATTATCTGGAAAAAGTCCTCTATGAATTATACTACGAAAGTTATTTTTAGTGCTGATCGTATGACAGGTAAGTCGTTTTACTTTGACTAATTGTGTCTTTTTTACTTAAAATTAAGACAACAAAGAATAATATAAAAGTTGAGATTAAATATTAAACTTGTTATTAAGGAAGAACATTTTTTTCTTTTGCTCGACCAATACAATATTTAAAAGTACTAACCTTATTCGTTAGCAATTTTGGCTATTCACGATTATTAGTTTTCATTTTAAACGATCAAAAATAACTTACTATTTTTATGAAAGATAAATGCAATCTTTAGTATGATTAGTATTCATCAAAATTGAGTCAAAATAGAAACTTGCAGTGTTTTCTATTTTGTACTATATAGATAATATATTTAGTATGTATTCAAATGATTGTATATAATTAGATAGCTGGTGTTGGAATATCTTCAAAAACATTTAATGATATTATATTGCAGTTATATTAATGTTCTATCATTATTGTCCAAACCTACTTCTATTCACTTTAATAAAGTCAATAATAGATTTAAATGAACACCCATTCACTAGAAATGTACAGAAGTATACTGCAATATCATTATTAGCAGTATGTGTAAGTAATTTAACTATTAAGTTAAAGAATTTTAGTTACTACTGACCTACATTATTACTAATATATTTGTCAAAGATTTGCTTGTTTTTTATTTAAATTGTATTTTGAAAACAGATCAGGGGGAAATTAAAAATTGTTGATTAACTGCACAACAACAATTATAATTTACTTAGGTGTAAATGTTTCTGTCTAAATTTACAATATTTCGAATTACCTATATCCTGTTTATGATTATTTAAACATACATTTATATAAACTCGGTCATTATATATAGACATGTAATACTAATCTCAATACTTTATGTTATTCATGGTTGAAATATGCAAGATTATTGCACATGTATATACCCCTTTTCAATCAAATATTTTATAATAAAAACAAAAATAGCAACGCAAAGGAGCTTATAATAATCAAGTAAAATATATGCTCGGGAATTTTGAATTTGTGAGCTTTTGCCACTGTATTTTTCATGATAAAAAAAATTAATACTTGTGACATCCTTTTACTCAGCCATTTCCTATCTGACGATTACAACCCGAGTCTAAAGTATAAAGTATGCATTAATATGAATACATGATGTATATTAATATTATTAATTTTCAACCATGATGTTGTGAAAAATTAATCCAGGTCAGGTGTGTGTAGCTAAATAGCCTATGTATGTCGCCGTGTTATAATTTCGTTATTTAATAATACTCTAATAATAATTGTGGACAATAGAGAACATCAAAAAACATTATTGGGTACCAACAAAATGGACTGCTGAAAATATTAGATTAAAAGGACAGTCTTTATAATTTAACAGTAAACATTTTGTTGGAGACTGCTTTTGCTGTTGCTTTCATGTTTTTGATATCTGCTTTCGTCAATGGTGACGACAATGGCGTTAAACCTTAATATTCATAGTGTCTATACATATATTAATGTATTATTATTTTATTGTATACGTTTGGATCGTTGTGATTTTTATAACACCGCAGTCACGAGTCTCGTCTAATCGATTTAAATTACACATTGAAATTCCATATTATAAGAGTATTGTGCTTATTGTACCGATAGGTATACAACTTTATAATATTTAGTGGGTATGAAATATTTATTCACTCGATAATTCTTTTCAATATTTGGATTTACCGTTTTTGATGGGTTCCAAGTTTTAATAGTTTCGATACAGAAAAACACTCACATACCACGTGAACAGATGTGGGTACCTACCAACATAGTAAAAATCGCATACGATCATGATGCGTTCATCGTGGCGATAAGTTATCTTTCTCACATATCCTATAAAAGATTTATTTAATTATACTTATGAATTATGATACATCCGTCTATAATATGAACTGTTTGTGTACTGTTTGTTAGAACAAAGTTGACGATAATATTTGCTTGTATCGGTCTTATGTAGTTTATCAGTAGTGATACATATCTACATAATATTTGTACCTCACTATTATACAGGTAATATATTGATATTGATATGATCATTGTTTTGTACTTTTAAATTATTATAAATCACTCGTCTAATATAAAATACTTATTTCACTATTGTTTTAATTTAACAATTGTTTTGTACCCATCATAATATCTTTTGTTCACAAGTCACAACAACAGCATTTATTTTTTTCGTTAACGCGGTAAAAGTGTGGATACCTGTAACAACTTTTTTCGGACTCGTTGAATCAGATACAATTATTGAAGGTACATAATACCAACACATTCTATAATAGGTAGCTTCTTGCGGAAACGGAATGCTCATTATCAATGAACAATACTAGTTGGTGCAATACGGTGTATTTTGGCATAGTAAAATGGAACTTATACACATTAAAATATATCGTTAAACTCAAATAACATACCTATTTAAGTAAATACATTTTTTTGTTAGATAACTGCATGGCTTACATTGCCGGGGGACCAAATAGTGATAGGTATGGTCTGCAATCAATATTCAATTATTTCAATTATTGGGATTACAGTAACGGTCTAAAACTCAAACTATATATGTTGAAGATTTCACTTTTAAGTTTGATATCTGCTGTAATGACTTTGATCATTGGAGAAAATGTTTGAATTATAATTTTACAAGGTAGAAGTTTGGCTAGTACGACAAATTAGAAGTATTTATTAATTGAATACCTATATGGCTATACATGGAATAATTATGGTAACTCTAAATAACAGTAATCCAATTTATTTATAACAACGTTTTTATTTATTGATTCTTAATAAGAATATTATATTTTAACATTATTATTTTCTAAACATAGAAAAACTGTGCACATTAATAAACAGGCAAAATAATTTAAATAATATTTGGTATGATTATAATTTAAAATTATAAAATGTATTGGTTATGTCATATCACATTTCGATGAAAAAAAATCTAAACGCGAATATATTTGATAAGAAAATTGGTCATGTTTCCAAATTCAACATAAAAACCAAGTCAGCTTATCATTTATAATGTCAGTTGTATTGTATTATTATTTATCAAATAAATAATATTTTATCTGTGGATTCGTCGTTATCAAGTAAAACTATTATAATATCTCTTCTATGACAATTGGCAACCGTTGCGTAAGAGTGTAAGACGTAGGCAGTGTTAACGATTCTTAAATAAGCTTTCAATAAGCAGAGTGAACAGGAACAAAACAATGTTGTGTTCCGTTCGGTTTTATTTTTTATAAATCACAATATTTTTAGTTCAGAACTACGGCGTTTCCACGTCGGTGGTGGTGAAATATGATACTGCTTGGTTTTCTCCGAAAGAGTCGAGGTTTGACAAATTCCATATATATAAAGTATATTATTTATATTATTTTATTAATATTTATAAATCACGATTTTTTAAGTTCAGATACGCCGTATAACTTTCTTAAGTGTGCGGTGGTCAACTGCATGTGTAGGTCAAGGATTTCCCCGAAAGAGACGATGTCTACGTAAGTTTATTTTCTTATTCTTTTGGAGCTTAAATTTACTTTTTAGACTTAAGATAAATATTTCATGCCACACGCAATGTGCTACCCAATATTTGTTGGTAGAAACATTTTTTATTTCTAGACTAACGGACATGTACAGTTTCCGCCAATTTAAAAAAGGTTTGATTCCCGTTTCCGTCAATCTACCTGCTATGGTAAAATTATCATAATATATTTCATATCAATTGGAGTATAAATAATTCGGATACCATATATTATAAATATATTATACTCAAATGGAAAATACATAATATTTTATCATACGATTTATAGCTAGTTTTAATATAAATATAATAATTAAAATAATTAAAAAGTAATAATATTTATATAGCCTTAATATAATTAAATGCAACACACTTTAAGTATGAATAATGCGATATTCGTTTATTTTTAAATTCAGTTGGAGCCTTACTAGTCCTAGCACATTTTAACAAAGTGGATTTATTTTTTGGCGTATTCGCAATATTTAAATTGGCGCTATTTATTTTAATGTAAGTGTCCGTCTGGACTTTTTCAACCAAAAATTTTTAAAAATATACATATATTTGGGTATGATTTGTAAAACTGATGGCTAAAGTGTGAGTGAAATGATTCACAATTGTTGGAGGAAATTTTAAATTTCCATGTACATAAGTTTCTAATAAATGTTCAGAACCAAAAATATGGAATATATCATAATAATTTTACCTCGAACCTTTTTTTAAATTGGCGGAATCGGTCATTTCAAATTTTGGCGGAAACGAGTAATGCCTAGACTAAGCACATCAATATTATAATACAATTTATAATTTATACAACATTCTGTAAAATAAATTTACAATGTATGTATTATAATATAATAATGTTTGTTGAGCAAAGTCGTGTTAACATCGGACTGAATATTTGTCATAAAATTATGGAAAAATATACATATTACATATATATATTTTAATTAATTATATTTTTTAATTAATTATCCCTAATGTATCTAGATGATTATTATGTTTTGATTCATTTATATGTTTAATAATTTTAATAGTCTAGTATCGGGCTATTGAGGCTGGACTGGTGCAACACTTAAAACCGGTTAAACACGAACCTGGAGTTAGCTCATTGAATAATGTCGTGCAATTTATTATTTTGGTTGTGCAAATCCGTGCTAATTAAGGAGGCTAAATATTTGTGAACAAAAAATTGATTTTCAAAATGGGCTAGGCTAGTGTAGTGTACGTGTGTACTTTCCATACTTACCTGCTAGTTTATGAAAGTCATCCGTACAAACCTAGAAATCCATAAAACTGCAGCAGTCCACCTGTCAAGGTAATCAGTGTTCATTCCGTTAGTGCAATATTCATAATATTTATACGATTTTGTATGACTTAGAAGTACGCGTATAGAGAGGGGGAATTTAAGTATTTTCCTTTTTTTTAAATTAAAAATATTTTTATTGTTTTACCTACCTACCAAATACTAAGCGTAGCATTCCGATGAGCAATTTATATTTAACCAGACGTTTTTAAAAGTTAATTAAAATATTAAAGTTTCAGTATTAAGTTTGAATAATTATATTACGTTAGTGGTTTTTACTTGGGTATATGTCAAGAATGAATATATTATTACATTATAAAATAATATGTTCGTACATCTGGACTACCTACGCTTAATGTACGCCACTGTTCCAACATTGTTCAGTCAAAGGGACTTTTTGGTAATACACCTATAAGTTTTATATTTTTTTACTACTACGCTCGACTCTCTTAAAACATATTTTTCGGCTCAGTCCATAAGTATTTAATTAATTAATTATAATATTGTGAAATTCGGCTTAACTCATGGTTCAAAATTTAATAATAACATTCTTTAAAAAAAATAAATTTTTAAGAAAAATATTTTTTTGACTAGTATTTTTTTTTAGTTACACAAACTAAATTTTTTTTTATACACGTAAATTTATTTATCATTGTGAAAATATAATAATAATTGATCGTCGTTAAATTCAGTGTTTAATGCGGTACGGCAGTATTTTTTTTCATACATTTTTATGCGTTTATTTCCTGATAACAATAAGCACGTACTAAGTGATTTTTAATGCGCCTCGCAGACGATAATTCATTGTTTACTGTTTGGACTAAAATAATATTTCGTTTTTATCGGATAAAGAACGATAAATAATTGTTTGATGTTGTATACATTACATACACATATAAAGTATTTAATAATATAACGCCAACAATTATTTGGTAATCATCAAAATGTACCTACCAGTCCACTTTGCGTCAATTTTTTGCATCCTTGATGCGTCTAAAATTTTGATTCAGCTAATATTAATTAAGTACTGGCTGCATTGAAAATGTTTTGTAATCTTAAATATTTTATTTATTGTGTTTTAAGGGTCGACAATTTAAAATTATTTTAAACTACATATAAATATACAATTTTTCAACTTATAACTAATAACTAAATTAAATATAATCACGAATTGATAAAATTATTAAAACAAGGCTGCATGGGCTTTTCAAATTTCAAATATTCAAATCATTTAGTACAATCGCCGCCAATCTTCTGCCAAAATTGAAAACAAAATACATTTGGAGTTTAAAAAAAAAATCATTCATTATTTTATATGTATTTTGGCGTCATATTTTCTTCTGTTCCTTATTCACAAGTTAAGTTTTGAATGTACTTTAAACATTTGTACTATGATTTAAAAATGTCTGCACTGTTGTAGCTATATAATAATATTCTGTGTTTAAGAGTATTTCATGCACTCGTGGCAATTAACAATAAATTCAGGGATGTGATATATTATGTGTAACTCCTGCAATGTGCATATGAATAAGTTACGACTTTATGTCGTTTTTAGGCAGTCTGTAAATAATTCTTAGGTCGTCACGTTTTGGTTTCCGGTAAATATTTGCGTTGACGTTGTGCACAACGAGCTAATGGAAATTAGCCATTCGACCGATGCAGTGACCATATTATTATGTAAACTTGTTATAGTTAGTCCCCACTCCCCACGCCGTTTGTTTTATAGTTTATTATATTATATTATAATATGATCGACGATTACTAACAGTTATCACTCATTGTCTCAAATAATATTATTAAAAAGTTAATCAGCGTTTTGATAAAAAATATATTTTAATTTTAAGTCACTAAGTTAGGTACAAAATAATTTTTTTTATTATCTTAATTTATTTAAAAAACTTTTTACTTTTCCGAATGACAGCTTATCTATATTTTAAATTTAATAATGCAAGAAGAATATTTTTAACGAACAGTTGATTAGTTATAACTTATATAAGTATTTAAATTTTAAATTTTAGATGAGAGATGTCGAGTACCCTTCAAATGCTGGAGGTATTACTTACCTATATTATGTGATTTAAATACAAATCGTAGTTGACAAGAACAAATTTCCAGTGTAAAAAAGTGTAGTTTTGAGGAACACTAAGAATGTTTTTAATGAAAAAAAAATATCATAGGAGTTTTTTCACAAACGATTTATAGTTGGTAACATATTGAAGGATTTTTTACGATGGAGATAGTACATATAGGTGGTATTTCATAAATGGTTTATTTTTGGTAACATTAGGTAACTCTTAGGTGAAATTGTTTATTATTTTTCATTAATTTCACGAAGCAGATAGCACATAGTATGTCTTATCAATAATTAACTTAAATTTTTTTGAATCCAAGGATACCAAAACCTCACAATCATCAATTTAGCACATAGGAGGTTTATTTTAGGTAACGACGAAGTATTGAAATTCTACAAATCAAAACCCATTGAAAATTAATGAGCTTCGAGAGATGACTTGAGCAAACGCCTTAAATAAAATATTCTCAATAGTTAGTGTCTGTCAGTGATTCTTTTCTTCATCACTGAAGTTCGTCGTCGGAAAACTATATATTTGGTATTTAGGTATGTGTGACAAATCATTCATTGTCATTCTCGCTCTCAAATAATAGATAACAAAACTTAAAAAATAATACCTACTCAACATATTAGATTAGGTCAAGATTGGTTAGTAGATTTTTATTCAAGTTTTAATATATTTGACATTTTTCAAAACTTATAATCTTAAATCTTAATAAAATAATGAACCATTTTAGTAATTTTTGAAAAATCTACAAAAAAAAAGATAGGCACACTTAATCTGATTTTAATAAATAACGAAAATTATTCTCGTTATAAATTAACTAAAAATACGAAACTACTTTAAAATAGTCTCTTAAAAATGTAATTTAAAAGGGGAAAAAATATCTTAAATAACGATTTTTTTTTATAACAGTTGAGGTTTTGTCTGTTTAATACATATATATTATTACCTAAATAAATATCATTTTAAAAGAATCCAAATGTAAATGTTTTCACATAACAACCAAATTATTTGGTACTCTTAAATTTTTTATAAATTTGATAACATTTCTACAATATGATATAAAATCTTTTCAATAGGAATTTTTCTTACAAGTTAAAAAAAAAACAAAAACAATGATACTGGTCAATATAGGTGGTATTATAGGTCCGTATAAGCTATATAAACAATACAAGCCGATCTTTTAAAAGAGACGTCCGGAAGCCAGAGTTAAAAATCGCCCGAAAACGCTATCGTGCAGGGCTGGTTTAAATCGAGTACAACAACAACAACAACAACAACAACAACAACAAAAACAACAACAACAATATATATATACAATTATTGTACTAGTGTTGTTATTATTATAGAGCTGTGCCCGTACGATTCGTGTTTTAACGGGAAACGCGTAGTGTGAGGGGGATTTTGGTCGTATTATCTGATTCGCCTTGGCACAAACACACACACCCAAACTCACACCCACCAACACCCACCCCGCACCCATACGTACAATATTATATCCAACGACCTATAAGTACCCACTCTTTATAATCTATATGGTTACGTACACACGATGATGTACCTGTGTGTATGCTCTGCACAACAATAACGGCTGAAGATTGGAGATATCAAAGTTTACGCGGAAATCGTCGAAAACAATGGCAAAGCGACGATGGCCGTATAATAATACCTATGCACACGCGGCACGATACTTGAAGCTTATTATTATAGGTAGGCACAGCTGGGTAGTTGTGTTTTTATTTCGAATTCTGATTTCTGAAATTTTAGAGCATAATATGTAAGTATCCACATAATCTATTTTGCAAACATACCTCTTATTTTAAAACGCTTAGAATTGTTATTTTTTTGTTGAGCCTTCGGGAACATTATATCGTGATGTGCCGAAATAGACTTTTTTTAAAAATCATACCGCTATCTCCGCTGTTTTTACTTACTTTTCTACCCACCTATAGAAATTTAAATCTGAAATCGTCGGAGCCCCGCAATACCTACAGAAAAATGTAGTAGGATTTAAATTTAACTATATTATCTAATATTCACTCGGCAATATTAAAATCAGAGTTTAAAATATAAAAGGATTCAGGACAATATTTAGTCGAGGCAATAATCTGGGACTTGCTCGCTCAGTGAATGCTGAACAGAGTGAATCAATCGCACAGAAAATCGAATTGAGAAATGCATGGGCGGCAGTCGTTTGGACGAGTATAATTATTTTTATCATTACCAAAATATTAATAGTTCGTTTGGGCCCCCTTATTATATTATCATTATACCGTTTGGACGCTTGAAATTATTTTTACCTGCAGCCTGAGCACACCTGTGAACTTTGATGCGCTTGTAATTTTATTTTATTAGCTTTCGATTGAAGTACCTACTGAAATGACTAAAATACAATATTATACTGTACAAACAAAGTATCCCCCTAACGCCAAACTTCACACTGAAATAGAAACTCAATCAGTTGAAATTCATTAAAAAAAAACCATTTTGATATTAATAATTATTTATTTTTGATCATACATAAATAACATCTATAAATACAAAATCCCATCTTCTAGGACTTAATGCGCCAATTCAATGATGATTTCGTCAACATCTAGATGTATGAATGGACATCGTTGCTATTTGCTTGGACATTTACTCTCGTCTTCATATAACAATACAGTTAAAAATGTATAGTTGTACAGGACATCACGACCCCCCCCCCTCCTTAAACACGCCACTGATTGATGTGTTTATCGTATGTGGTTATATCTTTTATGTTTTACTTTTTCAATCGCACCTCATAGTATACAGTTGAGTGTATAAATTAATTTACCTGTGCACTTCTGTTCATATTACCCACTCTTTCGCGTCCAAACGGCATTTTCGGTGGAATACGCAACCAACCGAAAACGGTATTATACATTTATACAGGGTGTAACAGAAAGAACTGACTAATGCAATAACTCTTGTTATAATCAATATTTTGAATTTTTTTTATATAAAATTTATAGTCACTTGCGCTACATGTATAATATAAAAAAAACATTATTTTTATTTTTTAATACTGAGTATAAAAATTTTTAAATTAAACTAAGTTCAAAATAGTCAATTTGTGAATCTGATTATAAGAACAGTTTTGATGGTAAAAACATTTATCTAAGTCGAGTAGTTTATTTTTTAGAATTTTTTAAAATATCAATACTTTTTTGATTAAATTCATTTGGAACGTAACAACTTTTTTCAAAATATAATTTTAGGAAATTTGCTGACACGAGTATATTTCTTAAATTATTCACTACACATTTAATGTTAAAAAATTTGTCCTAGGTTAAGGTAGCATTATTCTTTTTTTTTTTGGTCAGGTCTATCTGTTACACACTTACACCTCAGTATACAATTCACCCGAGCATACCGCTTACACGTTTTGGGCGAATTCGACCAAACGGCCTACGCGCGCGGAAGTTAAACTGCAAAGGATTTCGTCCTTTAACGGTTATCATAATATATTAATATACGTGATATAGGTACGCGAGCAGTGCTCTAAACGATCGCATAACAATAATATAACGTTTTGCGTACAACGGTGACGTTGCGAATGCTTTATAGGTACGTAGGTATAAACCTAAATCCCGTCGCCGCAGAGGTTAGGTAAGCACAATAATTATTACCGAATCGGACCTTTCCATTGTTTACGATCCGACGGCCGTTTGATTTAAACGTTTTCGTGTACTGCGTGTGTGTATGCGATATTATTATCGTTATTGTTGTTGTTGTTGTTGTGCTCGTCGTTACCACTACCTACCGGTGTACGTATACCTGCTTATTTGCACAGATAGACCCGTAGCTTAGATGTATTACACGCGATATTATAATATATTATTATACCGCAGAATATGTATATACCTAGGTACCTGTACTACACTTAGGGGCCACGCGCGTTTGCGTGCAGAGCATTTTTCAGATCCCGAGGCCAAACCGCATTGAATAATAATAACAAAAATATATTATTGCAGGTATGTACGAGTTCGAAATGTTACCGCTCGGCCGGTTTTTATACCACGGTCGGTACGTAAAACCAAACGACTGCAAGCTCCGTTTACATACAAAGGCCGACCTAATATCGTAACCACCGCCCGCTCATCAATCCGCGGCCGTGGTCTCCGTGAAAAAAATCGCTCCGAAAATGTCTCTCGTCCTCGGGGCACTCTACCGAATTTCCATTATAACGATATACGCGTACCACATCATATTTTATTCGCACCGATCACGTGACTCAATTGTTATGAAATATATTATTATGATGTTATTATTATATAATGTGTGGTGTTGGTATACGATGGGCTCAATCTCGGTTTAAGACCCCCCTTCCACCCTTTGGACCACTAGACCGGAGATTTTTTTTAGGGCACTCTAATTCTACAAAATATTGTGTGTTGAAAAGCAGGATTTTGCGCATTATAAATTTTGACGAAAGTTTGTAATGTCATTAAATAAAACTAATAGTGTAATTTATTAATATATAAAAATAAATTAAAGCTAACTATAGTTAATAATAGTTCATCAATTATTGGTTGCAGGAGATACATTTAACATTTGAAGGATTATTATTTTGCTTTAAGAATATATTATTATGATAGAGCAATGATAAAAATCGTCGTTGCATTAATAACTTTAAGCTTCAAGTTATATAAGTATTATACTATAATAGTTCTGGTCGGGTCTTAGGTAGTAGTTATATTTTCATTTTGCTTTCAACGACACGATCTCTTCGAAGTCTGAAGAAACGACGTGATAAAATTTTAAAAGTCACCATGAGAAACTTTTGAAGGTCGAACGTCGAACTGTTTCCATACCAAAATATAGTGTAATTTGCAAATGTAACATATTATAAGCGTGCTCAGACTTTGTTCACAGGGCATGCAGCCGATAAAAATAATGCGCTCTACAAAAAAATATTTATAATCAGATATTGAAACCATTTGTGTTATCACTGCTTCTATTGTTACGCGGAAAACAATGGGTGTTTTTTTTATCACATTTTTGTTTTTTTATGTTGAAAAATAGAAACATCTTTTTTTTTTAAAGACGGGTTTATCGAAAATGATATAATTTCCTAATTCTTGTCTCATATTCTATAATATTTTTAAGCCGCGGCGTGAACACTGGTCGCAAGTACCTGCACATGTTGTTATTTTTTCTTTCTAAGAGTGTTATTTTGGAATTGACTTTGTTCATACATTAACCTAACCGACCCTTAGGCTTGTGTACAAGCGCTCATACTCTGCGCACCCCGACCGCACTTCTATATGATTCGTATATTATATTAAGCAGTGCCTTGATAATAATAATATATACACCCCGTGCAGCAACACCATCACGTAATATATTAACTTGCCGCTCAAGGGTGTCGTCGTCCGGGGAGACATCTGGAAAACAATATTCGGACGGCAGTCTCCGGCGCCGCAGATGTACCCGACTACCCCTCCTCCCGCAGCAGGGTCCGGGTTCGTCGAATCTTTACTCTCCCCCCCACTCCTGCGGCTTTCCCGCGAATAATTTCGTCCAATTATTTTTCGCCGCTAGCCGTTTCGCCCGCACACTAATTAAATTATGCAATATAACGACCGTAATATAATACATTTAAGTAGTGCGTATTTAATTCTACAGGGCGGTCGACAGTGTTTTTTTCTCGGAGTGAAAAGATCCTCTTGCTCGCTCGGCAATCGCATCAGTTACTGACACACCCTGTACGCGATTAGTAGTCGTTCTTTACATTGTATACACACACGCACAGGAAATCGTTAACCGAACTCGCGGTGTATGTTTTTTCCACTGATCGTATATATATACTTGGGTACCTACGTTTTTTTCTTGTGAATATACGCACGCAACGCGGTGTGGGTCTCGTTTTAATAGAATATGTGATTTGTAATGAAATGGAAAAAAAAAATCGATGTTGGGGGCATATCGTTTCAAAAGTAGCTGCTCTGCACATCCGTTTCGTTAGCACACGCACACTTGCTCGCGACTGTGAATTTTTCACACCTCGGGGTGATGCTTTTCTTAAAACAACATTACAATAATGGTTTGAACGTTTTTAAAAATAGTTCGACAGGTAAATTGAACGTGGGATCATATAACAATACGAAATATTGCAAAAGCCCTCGTCGGTGAAATGGAGCTTGTGCCCACTGCGCCATGATGTGTACCACAAAAGTTTCTGGGCCGTTGCGATGAAACATGGAACATTAAACATATTGAGTTCCATAAGTGTATTTAAAACAGTGTAAAGGGTATTTTCCGTTCGGCCCGTCGCCGTCGACAACGTCTTTGACTTCTCTAATGTCAAATTACATAATTATTGCGTCAGATTGGTATATAGTTTTTGTCGAATCAAACCAACTTTAAAAATAATTATTGTAAATATTGTGGTCCACCGTTATTTTTAACGTCAATAACACAATTTTCGAACTGTTTTAATATCACGTTTAACGAAAAATTCGTTCAAACAAAACCTTTGGTATTTCAGTATTTTTAATAAATGATTGTTCATGTAAATCGTTATTAAAACGATACCGTTGGTCTTTGTTTAGTGCGTAGTAGGTATGTCGTATATTAACTGTGACTTACACGTACACAGAAAAAAGAAAGGTTTATTGAATATACTGTATGACTTTACATATTTTGTAATCAAAATTAAATTGCTGTACATTTTATTTTTTGTTCATTCCCAAATAGTTATGACCGTTATGAGTTTTGACTTGTGAGCTGTGCAGTAATAATTTCCACGGAAAGCGAATTCATTTCAAAATTTGATGATTACAATTTATAAGTATTTATTTTGATTTTTATAGATCGCATATGTATATGTATAGATGGGAATCATGCAATTTGTTGTGTGCATTTCACAATATATGATTCCAACCTACCAATGTACACAGAATTTTGTGTTCATTTTGTTCATACGTACAAAAATTAATACACGGATTAAGTATTTCGATTCGAAAATGATTGGTTTGTAAGTCTGCGTTGTAATTTATTGTACACTCCGAAAGTGAGTTTGTCAGTTGATCAGGTAGGTATACCTATTAATTATGGTGATATATTGATAAATTATTATAAAACTACAGTGTTTCCACGACATATTTTTTCTACGTAGTAAGTACTATGGTGTACCTACATTGTTTTTCTACTTAATGTGTTTTTAACTGACTGCACTTAGTACTTTAAACTATTACACACGTAATACGAGAACATGTAGTATGATCCGTATAATAATATCTTGCCTGATGATTTTCATAGTATATAATGTTTATAAATATTATGACTACATAATCACAAAGAGCGAATACGTAGACATTTGCACGATGCATGTTCCTGCTCGCGTATCATTGTGTCATTAAGGATTACAAACTCGGTAATGACGACGACGTTATTATTAAAACACCCAATGCCGTGTTTGAATCGTTCAAGTTTTAATTAAAATTTAAAACCGTTTAAATTCGAATTCAACTCGAATATTTTGTGTTTGACATGAATACCGGTTGCGCATCGCCGCAGAGTGGGGGGGGGGGGAATACCCTCTCACTAGTGTGTGTACGGGATTATTTTTTTGCCGTCCACGTATTCGTTTGGTTTTTTGAAAAAAAAAAGAAAAAGAAAATATAGCCTGAAAACCAAATCATAAATGCGTTCATCGGACCGTTGAATTCAATTCTATTTCGTTTGTTCGTCGGTCGGTCGGTGTTTTTTTTTTTATTTTTATAATGACTACCCAACATCGAATCCGAAAGCTTTCGATTTATATTGTTCGAAATTGAAATCGTTTTTCGATAATAGCGAATCGAGACATACCGCCGCCACTCGAGCGTGTGCAGGGTTGCACGTGTATTATAGATCGAGACGATATTCGATTCCATACTATAATACAGGTAGGAGGTACCTCTACAGCTCCAATGACGTGTAATAAATAGTCATTTTATACACAAGTGGTGTCGTTTCAGGTAAACTCGCGTAATTACTATGGTAAATACCACGCGACCGTAGTAGGTATACCACTGCTCGGCGATCGTTACGTGTTCGCATATATATATAGGTACCTATATCTATTTTACGACTAGGTCTTATAATATAGGTACAATGTAATATGTGCATATAGCATATTAATACAAATATAGTATATATATATATATATGTTTGCTGCTCACAATATTATTATTTAAAACGACGTGTAAGCGTGTGACAAGTAAACAAACATTTTTGTCGGGGCTAATCTGCCTATTTTGCCTATAATATTTTTTACTTTAAACTGTTTCTTGAGTAATTTTTATTTTTCCGCTCAATTGCTGGTTAACTATAATTTTATATTAGAATAGTTTTATGAAACAAACAATATCATTACAGTTTTTATCAGTATAATGATTTCCTATTAATTTTATTCATTATATGATATCTATACACAGGTATTATGTAAATAATATTATTGTTTTTCTAATTATACGCACCGATTTTAAATACTAAATAAATCCTATAGTGAAACAGCCGACAAAATGTTTGCTGTGATCGGGAATCCGAACTGAAGTAAAATTGAAAAAAAAAACTATTTAATCGGTCTAGCTCAATTGTTTTTCGACGACGTCAATAATGGCCCGGCGGATAATGTTAGTTTTCCAGTACTTTTTGTGCTCTGTAAACGTTTCACATATTGACAAGTCGTTGACCGCGTGGTATAATATTATGCACCTAGATTATGATAGTCGTTGTGCATAATAAAATAACATCCATTTACCATTTCTCGGGGGCTCCTCGCGACCGTATACACACGGCTCGAACACAACGTTTTAATGAGTCGAGGAATCGATAAACGACGAGAACGTATAATAATTTATCTTACTTAATAATTCTTCATCAGACTTCCGCTTCGGTCTTACAGTATTCCAGTTACTTTTTTAACGACTGGCTGTAAAACCCCTTTCTGTCATTTTACGTAATATTATTATCTAATTTTACTGCAGCGTGCGTCTTTATAAATATTATAATACCATGTACGCGTACAGGTAATCTGACAAAATATCGTACACACAACGACGTTCATTAGTCCCGAAAACTAATTATCCACACTATTTACCGACGGCAGAACGGAGACGTCGTCGTCGGAGTTTATTATATTATTATTTTCTTTCATCATTCCGGGCTCTTAAATTTAAGTCACGTGCGTCATACATCCTAATACACACACACACACACACACACACACACACACACACACGCACACAAAAGCATATTACATATATACAAAGATGTTATTATCGCGTAATAAACGTCTGCCCGCCTGCAGCTAACGCGCATCTAAACATATTAATTATTGTATTGTATTAAACGGAACTTTATCCAATATAAAGACGTCTACGCGAGTTTTGAAGTCGGGCAAAGCTATTAGTGAACTATACGGTTATACATGTACGTTTTATTATTATTACTATTATTTTTTTTTTGCCCGACGCGTAATTCCGTCTTATTTAATATGTTTTTAAAACGTTAACGTTAATAATAAATAAAAGTTTAATGTAGAAAGAGGGAATTCGATTAAAAAAGTTTATATTTTTTGTTTTTATTATTATTATTTTTTAAATCCATCGAATAACCGTTTCATAAATGTCTAAGATATTTTATAAATCCTTTTGCTGTAATTTAATTTTCTATCAAGTGTTATAAATTACGGGATTCAACGCTTCATAATAGATTATGAGCTTAAAAGTTCGTTATTGTGTTCCGTAGTCTCTTTTAATACTACTATACAAACAAATGTACGCTGTAATACTATTAAGTACTATATTATATATAATATTGTTCATCGACTAAAATATCTGACGCTGGACAGCAGCCGACCGTCATTAAATAATATAATAGCTACTGGAAAATAATAGAAACGATTAAAACAGTGCACTGACTTAGGAGTTCCGATAAAACCGTAATATAACGTACATCAGTGTAAAGTAAAACTCTAATTATTCTAATAATTATTCGAGTGTGATCATATAAAGAGACGTGCAAAGGGGGGGGGGGTATAATATCTCATTCCCGCGGGCATTTTTTCGGCTGGTTTTTGACGTGGTTACTGTTTATTCCATAGATATCAAGTCGGTGGTGGTCAAATCTGAAAAATAAAGTAATGTAAACGATTATAAATGAGTTTTCAAAAGAATGAATTTTCACCTCGATTAGAGCTCTTTTTTTAATATACAATTTATAATGAGGACTAAAAAATAATACATCTCAGTTGTTCCGGTTTATGACACGTACTTCCCTCTCTTCCAAATCGAATTCCCGCACATGCCACTGATTGTGATGGGCGATGATGGTTATATCTATATTTTGAACGACGCTTGCGGCAATATCAGTGAACATTTAATTTTTTTTAGTATTCTTGCAAATAGTTTCACCTGTGATCATGCTAAGGTTAAGCAAAATTTGCTCAACTTAAACTATAAACAAAAGAAAAAAAAACATGGGTAATGTGGTCATATTATATATAAATAATAATTATATAATGTTTATTATGACGACATCGTGGGCGTGCCGAAGGGGTCTTGTGGGTTTATCCACCCACCAAAGTGTCAGCTGGCTATTGTTATTGTTATTATTTTTTTTTTTTATGAAGCAATCGCTTATAAGTTAAATATTTTATACTAAATATAAGCCTCCCTTCGCGGAAAAAAAGAAAGAAAAATGAGATTCTTGGTACGTCGCTGCAGTACGTAATTATTATAATTTTAAAATGAAACGCTGAGTTATTTTGTGTAATTAAAAATGAAATAGTGGCATTTTGTTGAAATAAATTGTTTTAATTGTACAATTATTTGGGATTTTGTGATGAACGATTAAGTAAATGAATGTGTTCGATTTGCATCACCGATAATATAATTATACTTAGCGTATAGCTTCATAACTGATTACAGAATTCAAATAAAACACACGAATTCAAAATTATAGTCCTGTACCTCTCCTCCAATATAATATTCTATACTAGAGTACAACTACAGATAACAGCCAACGACAGATTTCAGTTTTGAAAAAAAATATTATTATTCGATTTTCTTAATAAACGGTACATTTTGTTTGTATGTTTTATTGTTTTTGAGTTAATATCTGCTCATCGCGATTCCATAGACCATAAATATGATAATTTCTCCGAAAAATTAGTGGTCTTCGAACTTCTGAATTGTACAATTTTGGTGCTGGGAATAGTTTTTTTTACTTTTATTTAATTAATTTAATAGGCAAAACGTTCTGCCGGAATAATTGATTTGTTCGAGTTCTTAGATAATACGACATTACGGTTTTAATTAGTAAGTAGAATTTGTCACACAGTTAAATACATTTAATTTGAAAATCATCGTATAGATACAATTATTGGAAGATGTGCTATTATTGAACGGTTTTTATATTGCCATTGATTCAAAAAATATTTCATACCACAGTAACATATATATTGGAATTTACCGAAATAAAATGATCTATGTTTAAAAGCGACCTATGTACAATATCTGTAGTCGTGCGTCGATAATATTATAAAAACGTTATTTTTAAATATCACTGCAGGTCTAAAACTTCCTTGATATTTAAATTGATACAGATTTACATTACATGAATAGTTACAGAATGTTTGGTACTTCTAAATAAAAAAAAACCCTCCGCTATTATTTTATCAGAATTACATTAAAAAAAAAAATAAAATAAAAATACAGTTGACTCAACGAAAATAAAATGAGATTGTTGTAAAACAGCTGATGTGCGATTTTGCAGTATTAAGTTTTTACAAAGCTTCAAATACTCTGGAGATCATCTCTATAACCTATACCGTATACAGTGTAAAGGCTTAATCTCGTTTTGAGCCAATGGCGTATTATCAAACACACTGACGATGTTATAGAAATAAAATTAAACACAAGAACACAACGAAATTCCAACACTGTCTAATCGATGAATTTTTATTTTTTTTTCTTCAACGTTTTAGTTTGACGATTAGTGATTAAAAAAGTTATGATTAAACAGACATTATAGTGTTAATGTTATTACACTGCTGTAAAACTTTCATTTTAAAAACGTTTTCTGTTTAACGAAATATTTTTGAGACCGTTTGGATTAGAAGTAGAACCAATTTTGTTAGATAGTATTAAATAATGAATTAAATAAATTCTATCCAACAAATTTCTTCATAATCCTAATTTTTTTTTCTTTGTCCATGAGATTTTGTATCATTTGTTTGTAATATGGAAGTTTCACCTTAACACATGAATACAGCTTTTCCGATTTCTTAAAATGTATGAATTATTAGCAATTGAATAGAAATCAAATATGTGTTTTATTTTTCACCGTAGTTAAGAAACACACTTTTAAGGTTCATAAATAATATTACTAACTGTATATCATTATATAATAAAATCATAAAATACGAATAAAATAGTTTATATCTATATAACTTACATATTTTATTATAGGAAACGTTAAAAAAAAAATGTTTACAGAATCTGCGAGATAGTCTCTAACGAGTTGAATTCAATATTTACCACGCAGAATCGTTTTCTTTATTTTTTTATTTAAACCCCGGCGTAGTAAAATATTTCACAAAAAGACGTCGTTTACGAAGTCTTAACGTTCTCTGTAATCTCGACATCACCAGGAAACGCATTATGTACCTGGTATTCGCGTCCGGCCATCGATTCCCACACTAGGGGGGTTGTTTTGAATTTATTTCCGATCGTACAGCGGATAATAATTTTTTATTTACGCTCGCGATATTCGGTTCCACGGGAGTACTGAAATATATATGCATTTTTGAGCCACAACTTACAAATACTTACAAATGTAGATCTTTAACTTGAAATCGGTCCTGTTCGATATAAGGGGGCACATATTTCACACACTCAATCTATAGACCATCAGCACTGCAAAATAAATTCATGCAGGTAGACTATACTTTATTTTTATTTTGAATATGTCGAAATCGTAATTTAAATAAATTACAATGTTATCGCTAATAAATTAATATCTGTTTGACAGTTTTAACGAGTGTATTGTATTACCAGATCTTTTGTCGTAGGTACCTTACCTACCGCGAATATTACCACAAAATCCTGTTCATTATAGCTAACTTTAGTTCCCTTCTTTCGGTTACGCTTTTGTCTGTAACAATACGAAGAAAACCGCTGAAAACTTTGACGACAAAAAGAAAATCACCGATTTTGTCTTTAATCATATTTAATCCAAAAAAAACGAAGTTGCTTACTCTTATGACGTGCAGCTCAATGCTCGTATAGTATAATAGGTCGTATAATATGAGTTATATTAACTCTGGTAATTAATATCTTTATTGAAAATTAGTCATTTGAATCTGTTTTATTTTTTTTGTTATGAAAATACATTAAATTTACTGTAAGTAGGTACATCAATGATTAACGTTCTCATGCCAATAGTTACCCATAAAATAACCATCGTTAGGTACTATACTCAGCATAATATTACTGTTATTTAAGTCAACGCTACAATGATGGCTGGAAATTCTAAGAGGTAAATAGCTAAGACTCGCACATAAGGAAGCCGGTCTTGACAGAAGCAACTTAATTGAATAAACCGGTCAACCACTTAATGTATAAGCACAGATAACTTTTGGGAGTTTACAAATTATTATTCAGATTAGCGTCGATATAGTCCTTCAGAATAGCACAAATACAGTAGTATGTTTAAATAACTTTTCCAAATTACATTATTTGTTATTTATTACATTTTAACTTGTGTTGAGGTATTCAAAAGTCGGGTGAAAATAATGATTTAAATTCCTTAGGTAAGTTTAATTATTTTTGCACTCTGTTTTAAAATTATATAATACCTATATGTTTGTTGAGCGCTTCCGGAAAATTTTTCAAAAAACAAGATAACCAACTGGTAAGCTTATCAAAATAGATAACACAAGTGTATTTTAAATTTCCCTGAAGTTCAAAATTTCAAATTTATATCTGCAAAAGAATAATGATTTACGATTTATGACAAGGGTGGTCAAAAACCCTTACTAATAGTATTTTTTACTAATAAAACAATAGATATTATTCCTTTTCTTGCTCTTCATATTTTATTTTTAATTATAATGTGCAGCTCGTAACTCTCTAATCGCTGGTCACCCCTCTGGTTTATGAGTTCTCCACTCAGACCAACAGAACGCACCAAACAATCTGATAAATTAGTGTCTACTGATGAGGGTCAATCACATACATACACATCATAATCGGAAAACATTTTTATTTTTTCATTGTTGTTGTTCGGAAAGATTACATGAAAGAGGGTTAAGGAAGTATACAATCCAAATCTCATTCATTTAAAACTAAAATACTATCTTCTTTGGATCAACCTGTATAATTATACCTATAATAATAATATATTGATATAATTCAAAGCATTTACTGCTTACACTTTTTCGGATTTATTAAAAAATGTTGGGATCACTCAAACCTAAAGAATCAATTGCATATAAAAACGTTAGAGTAACCTTTTTTTTTTAAAAAACATGGAATCTGATAACCAAATTCTTAATTTTTAAATTACATTTTCTATACAATTCAAATAACTTAATACGTGTGGTTTTTTATTCTTGAAATAATTAAAAATGTTATGCGGTAAAAAAAATTCAGACTAATCATATAATTACTTCAACATTTATAAAACCTGTCAGACTTGGCACTCCCGAGAGCCACAGCTTATAAATTGTAGATTTTTTGGTGTGTTCTGGGTGGAAAACTCATAAACCAGAAGGGTGGCCAGCGATTAGAGAGTCACGAGCTGCACGTTATAACTAAAAATAGTATATAAAGAGCAAGAAAAGGAATAATATCTATTGTTTTACATAAAATGTAAAGAATGTAAGCGCTCGACGTGGATCTTAAATAGTTAAATGATCTATATAAAACTGGTAGGTATATAATAATAAATATAATATTACCGGCTAGAATTTCAAGCAGAAATTTGGTGAAATATTACTCGCGTTTGTCAGCATTCGGCAGGTATTATAATATTAATTTACACAGTCCATGCGAAAAGTTTATGCAGTTTTTATAATTTATAACACTGAGACCATAATCATCAAAAACAACCTCGCGGGTAGTAATTATAGTTCACAGCTCATTTATAGTTCGAAACTTCAAGTCAAACACTATACTTGTGTTACAGCAACGGTCCGGAAAAAGACATAAAATGCACCCAACTTAACCTTATGACGTAAGTATAGCTTCACATTGCCCCCTCAAGACGTTTTGCGCCTGTAGGCCGACAACTTATCTGCGCACCTCTTCCAGCGATTTAGGTGCTTTTGATTCGTTCATTTAGTTTAAGTAGTTAAGTTAAGTTTCAAATATAATATTCATATATTGACTGTTGTTGTTAGCTGCTGTAATATAACTATGTAATTACATAAGGAGTACAAAATGTATTATCAAGTCGAATAATTGGTATAATCATCATATATGTTATAAATCATAACACATACAAATGATGAAAATTGTCATTGAATATAATACTCGTATTATATCGTTTATAAGTAACTTTAAACTTGAAATTTTTTTATTAATCGTGAGTACGAATTTGGCTTTGAAGGTTGGGCCTTAAAGTAGTGCATACTATTATATTATAACATATATATCTAATATATTATGTACATTACGTCATTAAAAAATGAAAATATTCAGGATACTAAGTACCAACTAAGGTATATATAGTGTTTAAATAATATGACTTAGATATAGATATTTTATACAATAGAAACAGATTTACACTGTAATATGGTTACATATTTACAACATAGGGTTGTATGGTAGGATATTAATTGTATGACACGAATTATGTTTAGACTGTCTCAATTATCTATAAGGTAATAAATAGTCGTTTGTTTTTATATCATATAAAACTTATAAAAGTATCTCATGGTATTCAATTTATCTGTTTCCTATTTTTTTTATATTCTGCATTATTTATGTATGAATGGTTTCAATTGAAATTCAGAGATAATATTATTGAATAGATAAAATGTCTTGAAAAAAATGTAAAATAGATATTCGTAGTGTACGGAGGGTCTATGACCCACGTCGCGTTTACACGTCAAACGCGCGAGTTTATTAGTTATTTAGGTTTCCGTTTTTCCGGGGCAATTGCGGTCCTGGTCTGTAAAATTTGCACCGCGACCCTGCGTCTCGACGTCCCCTCGGGGTCTGGCGAGCTCCACCAGGTTACGGGTAACCGTCTGAAATATTAATTTTCGAAAAACGTACATTTCATTACGGTAAATATCACATGAAAAACAAATTAAGTATCGACTTGCCGGCATAACCTGCAGTGCTCGACTTGGAAAAATTAAAGTAGGGGGATCTATTTACTATGAAAAAAGACCGTTCCCATCACTTGTTAAACGTTATTGAGACTTAGAGGCTACCCTCACACCTCCTAATACACCTATTTAAATCATATCGAAAATATTTATAAGTACTCATGATTAATTAAAAAAAAAAATACAAATAAAAATTAATATAATAGGAAATTAGTGACTGTTGTACATAATATTTTATCATATTTATAAATAATACGAAACTCGAAATTATAGTAAAAGTAAATAAATGAATAGCTTAGTAATAATTAGTTAATATTAACAAATGTATAGATCCGCGGTTATGAAATAATGCACGGGTAAGGCAAATTAATATGATGGTATCTCTCGCATTTTGGGAAACGCGTCCCATGCGTCCTTCTTAAGAACGATAGTAGTAGGGTTCGCTAAAATGTCTAAAAAATTAGATGGGGCACTCCATCCCTCTGCGTATACCCCCAAGTCGAGCAATGCTGATGTACCTAATATAATATATTAAACGCGATGCACATGTTGTACAATACTATGGAATAATGAAGAACCAGGATGGACTTTTTTCTTCATCTTGCATTGCTATAGTAACCGAGACTTTGTGCACGTCTCAATGGAGTCATCGACACAAAATCACGGTTTAATATGTGCACATATTTTGATATAATATGTCGACTGAGTTTATTCGGATCGCGAACCGAAATCGTACGCCACACGCCATATGCGCCTATATACGTGATAAAATGTAAAATATAAATAACTAATCTAATAATAAATAGATTATAATCTATACATTAAATATTTCGATTGCCTTGTGTACTATATATTATTATGTTGTACTCAAAATAAAATTATAAAATGTCGAGCCTCTTCTGCCATTCATAATTCATCCTAAGTGTGAAAAAATGGAAGGCAAGTTGTAGCTAGGTATCACTTGTAGTACTGTTATAATAATATAGTTAGTTTTTTTTTTATCAAATTCATTCCGATAGCTGAAATCTTATAGGCACACGTAGTAGGCCGTTTCAAGAGGTGTAATGCAATTTTGACTAACTTTTTTACGGGAACGCGTGCTTTATTATAATTGGACGGGTTTTAAAAAAAATTTTGGCATGCGATTCGAAACATCGGGTTAAAGCTACGGACTAAATTTTAGTCACCGAGCTCCGATAATCAGCGTCGAATTTCGTTAGGCATTACATGGAGTACAATATGTTTTTCTTTTATGATAATACATGTTTTTTCAATAATTACGATTAATTTTATCACATTCACTTTGCTGAAAACGATCGGAAAAATCACTCTCCGTGTGCTGCTCATCTCTACTACTAACATCGTTTTGACTTTACACTCCAATTGCGTCGGAGAAAAACCAAATAACAACAAATCGTGTCAAATACTTCCACACTCACAGAAAGGCGTTAAACCCGCTGGAAAAATCTTGGCTAAAAATATATTAGCTTTCCCCCGAATTGCATTTTTTTTTTTACTCCAATGGCCGCGCGTCAACACGCCATAAACAATTTATATGACTAATGGATTCGTCGGAAAAACTAAAAACATGTCTGAGCGTTTTTAAGTTTAAAATTCGCGTACGCATATATTATTGTTCACATGTGTGTGTGTAAGTGTGTGCAGTCATTTTGACTACGACAGACAACAGGAGCGCATTTTTAATTAGACGACTGACGCAGTATATACGGGTACACAAGCGAGAGTTTTCGTGTTTAAATTGCAATATTAATCGTACAATATAGGATGCGAGTAATATTGCGTTGTGCATGTAATATTTATGTTTGAAAGTTTGAAACACATACGTTTGAGTTTGTTGAACAGATTTTGAAGGGCAAAAAAATAACACAAAAAACGACACGTCTTCGGTCAGAAAAAATTTTAATAAATTCAAAGCGCGGAGGTCTATAAATAAGATTGTGACGTCAGTGAAGTACAAATTATTTTGAAGTGCAGTAGAAGCCGCTTATGAGTTATGAGGGACATCGAAAATAATCGATACAATCGCGTTATCGAAACAAAACGTCTAGGGCAAGTAGAAACCAATCGCATATTAGGAACAATCGGTTAATTGACACATTCCACCTTGATTCAAAAGTGTTCCAAATAAGCGGCTTCTTAAATGTATCTATTCATATTACTCGACCATAATATTGTAGTTTTTGATTAGGATGTGTCGAGCCCGAGATCGACCATCGATGGTTGATCATGATGTGTGAGTTATGTGGTGGGCATAAATGGGGTAGATATATTGTTGTGCCATTCAATAATCATTAATTAATTGTGATTCGTTACTGAGGTATAGAATTGTACACTGGACCTTGGGAAATGAATTGTTTTTTTAAGCTCTTGAAATCATCTTTGAACATTAATACGTACACAGAGAATCGGTGAAAAAATGGTAGATTGCACATTTTAGAGCTGAGAACACAATAAGATAAATCGAATACAATAAATATTATAGTCGATAGATATACTATCTTTATATGTATATAAGTACTCAGAAGGATTCACCAAGCGTGCTCATTGCCACATTTTAATTATTTTTATTATCTCAATTATATAAAGCAGTAATACAAACTCTGATTTTTTGGAATTGTTAAGTATACCTACAATTACGA
This sequence comes from Myzus persicae, assembly GCF_001856785.1. Classification (NCBI taxonomy): domain Eukaryota; kingdom Metazoa; phylum Arthropoda; class Insecta; order Hemiptera; family Aphididae; genus Myzus; species Myzus persicae. The sequence continues at coordinate 61,102 of NW_019102340.1, forward strand.
TTACATTAAAAAAAACTGTTATTTAGCTTTATGCTCTAGATATAATACTAATTTAAAGATTATCCATGATAGTTTATAGGTATTATATTTTGGAGTTGACGGATTGAATATCTCGGGCCTTTTACACCTTTTAATATCACAACTTTTATATCGAAGTATTTTAAAATTGTAACTGTTTTTAAAAATTAAACAGTAAAGGTAAAACCGATTAACCAGAACGTAAAATTTGTCACGTGATGCTTTATTAATAATAGATAGAACACATACAACGGGTATAATGGCATTTTGAGTACACTTAGAGGAAAAACTATATCAAAGTATCATTGGTTGATCGACTGTAATGAAAAATCGTTGACGATCGTTATTTACATAGGCAAAGATGCATTTTTTATCAATATTTCCTCTGTAACGACTATAATTACGGACTTATTTATTCAAAATTGATAAAAATGTTTATTGAATGTGCTCGTTTAATTATTAGAAATGGCCCTGCTCTGGGGACTCGATTAATCTTACCAGTAAAATAACATACTCTCGGGCTCTATAATATTACGTCGGCCATCGTTCAGTATTATTAGGTATAATAGACGGCAGAGGTCCATTTGTAGCATACATTTAAATATACAATATACAGTATAAACTATCGAGGTAAAGGACAACGTATTTGTAATAACATGTGTACACACGCATGCGTACTAGCACATCGTACAAAATATTATAATATTATGTAGTCGATCGATATTTCTGGAGACTGTGCTGCTTTATTTTACATTTTTTTTGGAATATTTCGTTTAAAAAAATTATCAACATGCTTGTATTATTCTAATGTATTAACCAAACATTTAATTTTTATTACGTTGCATATGTATTGTCCGCTAATTGACGATGTCGTCTGCTAAAGTTAGGCATTAATGGTATGCGCTAGGTATACACGGATATATTATATGTATATTGTATATATATATTATATAATAGTATTTATATCCGGTTTCATCTCTGACCCAATATATATATTTTAACAACAATAATTAGAATATGTCGTCGCAATGCACGAGATAGAGGAAATAAAATTTAAACCACAGTGCGTGGTTGGTGGTTGGTCTTTTCACTGACGACAATCATGCCAATTCAACGCAGTGCTCGATTAAAATATTTATCTTTTTCGTGCTCGTACATAATATTATTATGTATTTTTGTGTTTATATTATATCACTCCGTTCGTGATTTAAGTGTTCACTGCAGCACTATTTTTGAAATAATAAAACGCGCATCAATAGCACCATATATCTTCGTCTACTCGTTACCACAGTGTTCACAAGGTATGTATATATATATATATATATTGTTGCTAACAATATAAAAATAAAATACAATAACTGTGTAGGTGCACTTTAAAACGAAACATTTGATGTGACACGAGCAGCTAAGTATAGTGAGCACCTATCTATATAAACATATAACAATATTATAATAATTATACGCGTCTGTCGCTCGTAAACCGTTTTGTGTAAATAATTTACCGGTGTACTCTTTTTATCCTCTAAAAGGACGCAGTCGTGTGACGAAAGGTCTGGAAAAGGGATATTTTACAGCTTATTTCTCATCATCCTTCTTTTCATCCCTCTGTCCTGCCCACGGCTAAACCCGAGGGCTACGAGCTACAGTCGAACAGAGTCACGGCAATTCGCAAACAAATATAACGTGCCTTCAAGTAAAATATTATACCGTGCACTCTATGTTATTATGACATAAAAAATATAATTTTTTTTACTGTTCTCGTGTACGATATCGCAATACAAGTCATTAAATATATATCGTCAGGTATAGACTTACAGAGGAAAGGACTTGTAACAGAGAGAGAAGTGGAGAGGTCCGGGGGCCAAAAATGTTAGGAAAACACAGTGTATACGACTTAAGACCATCGTATACACTATACAGTATAATATTATACCCATTAATAGAGAGAGCGAGAGAGAGAGAGAGAGAGAGAGGGAGAGACTTCAACAACATAACTAACATATATTGGTACTCACTTTAGGTCTCATCTTCATATGCCCAGCTGAATTGCGGGTACTATACGTATGTATATATATATATATATATATATATACACACATCTGTTTCAAACAATATATTTGGCTTTTGGCACCCTATTTAGCGGGATGTGGGTGTGGGTGTGGGTGGACTTGCTGTCCATACATTAATATTACTATGTCTATGCGTTATATATATATATTATATATATACATACGTGACCGTCTTATAGTACCTATAAAATATTTTTCGGTGTAATATAATATTATACAGAATGTTGGCGCTCCGCGATAGCACTTAAATATTATAATCCAGTCTGGCGACGTCGGCTTGAGTGATGGGACTTTGGGTAGGCCCAGTAGCGAAACTTACGTTTGCGAGAAATGCAAACTTTTAACCATTTTGGCGATTACATTCTATGATCGACGGCTTTTCTATTTTTCGCCCACTCCGGTGACAAAATCGTGTTTTGTTGTCGTTAAAAGAAGAGCAAATGAAAAGCTTTTTAATCGTACTTTCTCAAGACAAGTTTAATTCTATGTACATCCCATAATGAATCTCCTCCCTGAAAAATCATTCAAAATTTAAAAAAATGTATGACCCTATAGGCTCGATTTTTTTAGTGTAGAGGGCGATCATTGCTCTGTCTATCTACTACATGTAAGTGTGTTTGTAAAATAACTTTTCACCCACTATGTATTCAATGTTTAGTAAGAATATTATAATAGACACATATATTATATTTTAAATTATAGATAAAACGATAAAGAGATCATAATTTCTAATTATTATCAAACCAGACGATTAGAGATCAACAGTCATTCGTATAAATTATTGAGAGCATAGCTCAAATTGAAGAAATTATGTACCTATAGTCTATATCTTTATGGTACATGAAGATGATTGGTAATTGATAAGATATGTATCATTATACATTAATTATCAACATTTTTATTTATAAAATGCGTTTGTTTTATTCATTGAGTTTAAATCATTATGTTCACTTTATTACACGACATCTATTATAAAATATGTTATGGGTACTTACATAGTTTGAATATTTAAGATCTAAAATAACTCATGTTAATATGGAACTTCAAATTAAATACAACTCTTAAACGTTACCGTGAATTGTATCGATTCTTGGTGATTACTTAAAAAACAAAAAGTCATAAATATAGCCGACGGAGAAGACAGAATTATTATTTATTTAACATAATATAGGTACCCTCAGTAGAATCATTACATTTTCCTCTAAACTGAGTTGAATATTTACTTACAATTTTAATTGTATTTTTCCCGAATTTGATAAGGGTCGTACGAAACTCAAACGTTATAGAATTTAATGATTTTTTTTCTCCTAATATCGTGTGTGTTCATCATAATATTGTCCTATGTTAGTATGTATACCTTTGTAATATTTTCGTTTCACTCGCATACACTAGTCGAAAACGTAATAACATATTTTAAGCTGGCTTGTCGTGTATTCTGCACCGCAGTCGTACCATGTTACATGTTTCAATTTAGTGAAATACACAACATTATTATGTTGTACCGACCCACGTGATTTACTGATAATTTCTGTCCGAAATAGATTACATCTGAGAATTCGATTTGTTTGTTGTCAGAGTGAAATCCTAAACAGAATGACCCCGCCGTATGATGAAGGTAAATACATACCTACCCACGACAATGCGATGATGATGACATTTTCAGAGTTCATTGTTTGACCGTATAATAATTTTTCGTTTGTCTCGCCGCTTACACGGCGGCCGAAAGTTGTATAGCTGCTATTATGTTTAAGTATAAATTTAATTAAACTCGTGCATGTGTGTAGGTACATTATTATAATTATAATTATTATTATTATTATTATGTAGTGATAAGGGTTAGCTAAACGAAAACGTCGCGTGGAAAATATTTAATAAAGCGCTCTATTAAGTATATTGTTGCCAGCGTAACATAATTTAATGCCGAGATAAGTGAATTAATTCACCTTGATGTTGTTTATGTTACAATAACGCTAGGTACATTATTATTATTATTATTATTATTATTATTATTATTATTATCATTATGACGCGGAGGAGGGGTCTAATTATTTTTCGATTTCGGTCTAAGGTCTTTGCGAATCCTCAAAAATGTAGTGTACACTGTACGCCCCCAGGTGTATACGCGCGTGTTACGTTCAACTTAAGGCGCCGTTGGGTTAATTATAAAATCGTTACGGATTTTGTTAATTAACAATAACTTATCGTCAACTGCAGATAAGACTATATGTGGATGTACCTATATAATGTCCACGGCGTCGTCGCTGCATTTGTCCCAGTCAATATATTTTTTTTTTTTTTTGGTTTCTTGAGTCACCACTATTATCAGCAAAATACAGTAGTTTTCAGTTTACACATGAATTCGAAATGAAAAAAAAATTAAACGTCTATGGTTTTCGGGTTTCTCGAAAACCTGAGATTGGCGATTAGATATACCAGAGATAATATTTTTGGGTACACTACGAGTGTAACAATATTGTTATATTTCACTACTATAGTGTTGTAATATAATAAGACCATATTATTATTTAGAGCAGGCATATAAAACACGAGGCTCCCGGCTATTTTTGTCAAGGCCCGTGGATAGTAATTAGTAGGTACCTAACTATAATGAACAATTAATTGAAAAACGAAATTATTCAATTTTCCTTTTGTGTCATAACTGTATGTTTGTGAGGAGTAATATGCTACCTTTTCTGACTTATTTTCTGATCAACTGTAATGGAATACGAATAAAAAAAATAATAAAACAAAAAAAAAAAAAAAAAAAAAAAAAAAAAAAAAAAAATTTTTTTTTTAGATAAATTTATATGTGAGACCCACGTAGTACACTTTTAAATAAATTTAGCCCAGTTGATACTTTGTTGAGTAAGACATGCCCGATAAAGAGATAGAGGAGTCCAATAATATTTGGGTAGGGTATAGACGATAGCAGGGCAATCACGCAGAAACTGCAGCAAGCATGCCAGCGGAGCCTTGAACTTTTTTTCCTCGACTCACGTTTAATATATTTTCACACCACCCACCATAAGCGTTTTTCCACTGCTCTCCAAATCCATAGGTGGTTAGTGGTTAAATAACCATTGAAAGTTGTTCAAAACTACATTTTCCTGGAACCATATATACCTGATACCTATACGACCTACCCATTAATATTTATGTGAATCTCGCGATTCAAATATATATATATATGCAGCTGTGCGTGTTTTTTTAATTCATCAACAACACAACACCGACGGGAGAAAAAATACGGTTTCCAAAAATATAAATATTTTATTCGTCAAAATCTCATGCTGAAGTCGCCTGCAAGTCAATGAAATCCTGCGTGCGTCATATGTCAACCAGAACACTGTAGCTCGGATAGACGAGTTTTCACTTTACCCGTTGTACCTACGTGCTAGCGTTTTTGTTGTTATTATTATTTTTTTTACGTCAACTCGTCTGATGAAAATATATTGACGTTTCGCGATACAGATGGATTGAAAAACAACCGGATAAAATCATATTTTCTGTGAGATTAGATTTTTATTGGATTGTTGCAATATCTAACTAGGCCTTCATAACATAGTGTGTAACGTTTGAAAGTGTAAGTCTTAAATTTAAAATAAGACTACAGAAAAATGAAATTGCAGTCACATATAATGGAACCGATGTAAGTAAATTTTAAGTGCACACTCTCGCGATATTAATAATATTGTATTGAAATATGTATCTCTTTTTTTCGTTTTCGTTTCACCAGCTTATTATATTTTATTTTCACGCCGACAAAGCCATTGTGTTTGGTCATTTTTATTATTTTGTCTCGTTTTCATGAGTCGTGTGTGAATAATAATTTATTCTCCATCATATTATATACGAATTATTCCAATAAAGTAAAAATTGATTTTTCTTATATAGATCTGTGTGAAATAACAGTAATATTTTGCCTAATTTACTTTTATATTAAAAATAATAAGCCATGTACGACTAGTGAAATAGTTAGGTACCAATTATCATTTATTATAATATCACATCATAATTTAAGTAGGTATGCATATTTTAAATGCCTACCATTGTAGCACTGTCGTGTACAAAACTCTACACGCAGCTGCTACTGCAGTGAGTTAGTTTTTTTAAACCTTCCCAACTGATTTTTTAGAACATTTTAAACATTTTAAATTTTAAAGCGCAGCAGTACGAAAAAAAGATTGTGTCACTTGTGCCGATGTTTTTGCGCCCATCACAAACCAATTATGTTATAAAGTCGATGAATTTTTTAAAGGTCCTCGGACGCTTTTGCAGAAGAGGGTCGTTGCGTGAGAGCGAAAAAATAGTTTTTTTTTCGCCTAGCTTATGGTATTATATCAGTATTGTACTTTATACCGTCCGAGGTCCTAAGTTAATAATGGTAGTTTTTCTCATTAATTTCGATACACAGTGCGCACGCAGCATGTAATTATGATGATATAATATTGATTCGGTTTAATGTGCTACAAACGGTTTATAATACAACGGGCAAGATTATACGTTTTTAAAATTATAAAATCTTAATGTCACAATATATATTACAGACTCCGTTAGTCTCCGTCAGTCAGGTCCGTCAGTGTCACGCGGTTGGAATATCGATGAAAATAAACGATTGCAGTCGGATCTCTCTAGAGGCCATGTCCAGTTATTAATTATAGGAGATTTTTCGCACCTGATTTTGGAGCATAGAGGTACATATAGTAAATTATGATTATATCTTAGCTCATGTTTATTAAATATTCATAGAGTGTGTCGCGCAACAAAAGTGCTTACAACATATTGTAATCTATGTAAAATGCAAATGTTTGTATTTTTTTTTGTGATAAAATACAATATTATATATATATGATGCGTCTAGGTATATACCTATCTGTACTCTTACGGATTTGTATTGAAGTGGTCGAACTGCATACATATTGAAAAAAACAACATTGTAGTTTAATGTATGTGTTAAAAAAAAAAAAAACAATATTTTTGAGAACACTGACATGACGCATATTATATCGTATGGGCACACCATATTATTATAGTCATTCGATAATATTCGAAATTATATGCAAACATTTAATCCTGCAACGAATCAGATCACGTCATGTTTTATGACATACCAAAATACATACTTTTAAATCGATTAATACTAATTAAACAGTACCTGCATAAATATATATATAATAATATATAGTATTATGTTTGTTTACGAAGGTATACAAAAGAGTACTTTGAATTGATTAAAATATATTGTGTAATATTATGTGCATGCAGATTTCAAAGATTGTCGGTTCATATACATATTATGTTGTATGTTGATAAATTGTATATTAAAGTTACGATTAGGGACGATGTTTTGATTTGCAACGATATACGGTTCGCATGTGGGTTAAATAATAATAATAGTAATAAGAGGGTGCTAAATTTTTGTATTATTGAATTGCTTTTCGATTTAATATAGGACGTAAACACCGCGCCTCCCTATATAGCTATAACAATAGGTATACCAATGATAAGAAATGAAAAATTGCATAGGTGCATGCCCGAATAGACAATTGATTGAATAACGCTCACATTCGAGAAGTAATCATTGAAGTGTAAACTATACATCAACCGAATACAAAATGAAGGAAAAATTCTAACGTTGTGTACCTATGTTATACGATACGAAAAATATTTTTACTACGCCGTCACTGCCTGTATATATATTGTATGCATTATTGTTCTTTACGGTTTTTCGAACAATTGTATATATATATACGTTTGCAGCGTGTGTATACATTTTTTTTCAGCACGAGTTTTATTTTTACGATTCGGAGATGATTAAATTTATATACGAGTATATTGATGGTAGGTATACTGTTTTTTAACATACCTACAATTTTTTTCAATCATACATACACTCCATGATAATATTAAATTATGCTTTATTTGAATTCAAAATTGTTATAGAAAAAATTTCTACATGAAACGTAAATTCTATATTATATGGTATTTATATAAATAATAAACCCATACTGCAGATAACTGAATTTTTATTCAAATATTCAAGCATTTTTAATTAAACGTTAAAACTTATTTAAACTATATAATATTATATATTAAAATAGTAAATAGTTTAATGAGAGCACGAGACACGAAAACAAAAAATTAAATAGTCAAACAAGTGTACAGTTATTTTTTTTTTATTATTTATTTATTTTATAAATTAAATCGTTTTTAATACTAGGTAGGTAAGTACAACAAAAAATATTAAGCAGTGAATTAAGAAACAAACAATGTATACTTTTATTTAACTTCTTTTGAAATACATTAAATTATTCATTTTTGACCAAACGTGCAAATGCAATATGTAAATCAAAAAAACTTTGATATTTTAATCAGAATTATATGAAAAAAATGTATTACTTGTAAGATTTTGGCTGCCTTAATCCGTCAAAAGCATTATACATTTTTTATAATAAAATTCATACCCGCGTTGTAACCTACCGTCAGTTAGTTTTGTAGAATTTCTGTAACCTAAAATATATAACTACGCCTTGATAGTGTAGTTATATTTATTATAGTTTCAAATTAGAGTTAAGATATTAAAGGACAAAATAACATAGCATGAAAACCAAATTCGTTGGTTTTAACTGATTAAAAGTGTTAAGACATGATTTTAATTTTAATTAAAAAATTTAAAATAGCTTAAAACAACTTTTGCCATTTAATTATTCAACTAAATCGAAAAAGGACTAAGAATATTTAAAGGATTCTTTAATAATGCATCTGAACAAGTGTTGTAGTTCAGCGGGTCTAAATCGTAAACGGGAGAAACCGAGCTTCCACCATACATAATGCACTTGTCTTATACCACTGAACATTTCTTAAATTTAAAACTTTGTACTTATAAAACATATACTTTTGCATTAAAATAATAATAAATTGTTCGATGGACAAGTTCAAAAAATAACCATTCCTTGATAACTTTAGGTAGAGCATTTACTTACTTTCTGCTACCTGGTGGAAATTGTTTGAAAAAAACTTCAAGAACGAAAATTATAATATTAATACGTAAATGGGTATATTAAAAATGTACAAGCAAAAATAATTTATATTTATGGCACAGAATGTGTACAACTTGACACAATATTATGTGCAATACAATTTGTTAAAAGGCTCTCTTAACCTACTCCTATATTGTACAACAGTTCGTTGACACTTTTACAGTTTTCGTAAAAAAAAACCGTCTAAATATTTATTATGCACGCTAGACATCCCGCACGACGATTAATTTATCGAATTCGGCGTGTTCATACGCGAGAGCGATGAATCCTGCCAGAGCGCGAGTATATATATATATATTATGTACATTCTGGTCGAAAAACTTTGGTAATGTCGTTCGACTAAAATACATAGAAGCGGTATAGGAACAATTAAATTCTGCACATATTTTCAACGACCGCGTCGGGCGGAATAGGCGGATGTACATTTCGCATAATATAATAATATAATATATGCACGTTTTAATTTTGATATGTAAATCGCACACGACCGACAGAAATATACCGATAACATATTTCCACTACCATTGTCCCTTTCGTGCTGCGGCAATTATGCGAAAACCATTTAAGCATAGTAGTTATGTGGAATAGTTGGCGAATTTCGAATGTCATTTAAAATCGAGAGTACTGTAATCTGAATTTTTTTTGCTCGAAGGTTCCCCGCAATGTCGCGATAATCGTCAGCTAAAAATATGTTCGCTGCACTTCACGATATCCAATAATACTATACGTTCAATGATAATATTGTGCAATAATTGCCTCAAGTTATAATAACTATGGTTCGCCTATACAACTGCAGGGTATACCTACCACCCGGTATATAAAGATAATATTATGCATTGAAAATTTGGAAAATTTCATGACGTATTTATTTTAATATTGTTTTTCAATCAAAACTCTATATTGTTTTGATAAAAAAATAATATAATAACAGTATGGGGTCTGCACTGCGTACACACACATCATCCTGAAGTTTATATTATGACGTTATTGGCTCGATGGTTTTCTTGGTTTTATCAAATTTGCATATTGTAACGCAGTAAAATTTCGTTGGACGTAAGGTTATCATTATATTAATTTTACCTATACAGGAACCGGCCGGAGAAATATTGACCATGTGCCTTATTTGAAAAATAACGGAATTTAAAAAAAATATTAGAACGTTTTATAACATGAATCGCATATTGATATTGCAGGGAACAAAATAAAACGATGCCGTCCAATTCGGTAAAGATACAGGCACCCATATCAAACATGCAGCGTCTAGACCCGTCTAGACGTATATAGGTCATGTAGTAATGTGGTCCAAACCTGGGCGTAAACGAGTTAAAAAGTTAAAGTTAAGTTAATTTTGACCCTTTAACTTAACTTTTAAAATTTCATTTTCATAAGCTTATTTTTTAACTAACTGATTTTTATTGATATAAACTTAATAAATAACTAGTTACTAGTAATAAGTCCAATTTCGTACATTTATAAATAATTGAATAATAAATATAATACACTTAATATTGATGATACACATGGCACAAACATTTACTTTTCGTTATTTTAAGCCATATAACTAGCTGCTCATACATAAAAAAAAAAATAAAAATAACTTAACTTAATAATAAGTTAATAATACGTTACAACTTAACAGAGTAAAAAAAAAAATATACATTATAAATATTAACTTTAAACTTTTTTAAATGTTTTCTATCAACTTAACTTAATTTAGTTGAAAATTATCATTAACTCGTTCAGGCTTGCTGTGGTTTGCAACATGCAAAGTGTATGTTATAATGTTCAAACGCTATTTGAAAAAAAAGTCACACCTACAGATATACCTAAGATTTTTGTACTTGAACCGAAAATCCGTTTACGGATATTTTTTGCGAAAAAACTTTATTGTTATGTCATACCCATTCGATTGGTTTTTATTTGATATTATTGGACGTAGTTGACTATAGCTAGTGTAAAACTAATTAGTGCGTGCTTTATGAAAATCGCGACCGTCGCAGTCGAAATCGTAATAATCTCGTTTAAAGAAAAAACACCGGGAATTGTGCAGGCCGTATTACGGAGATGTGATTCGGTCGGCAAACTTAAACTCAAATTCGGAACGTTTTGCTAGTTAAGTCCCATCGCCGTCGACGACCACTAAAATATAAAGCTCCGCGGCGGCAGTTGGTTATGACGCGGAGACGCCTGGGCACCTAGACCACTTGGCTGTATACTTATTTTATGATATTATTATAATAGACGACTGCTGGTGTAACGGCTTATTCTTTGTCGACTGCCGCATTTAGGAGGAGAATAAATTATATAGCATTATATTATTACTCACACACACACACACACACACACACACACACACACACACACACATTTATAAATAAATACGAACCTCGCAACCAACAATGTGTTCGAACAATGCGCGCGGGTATAATTAATCATCGTTTGTTTAAATTATTATATTATTATTTCCGTATAATATTCGTCGTATTTTTATTATTGTTTTGCCCCCGATTCTTGGCGGCCGATTGTAAAACGTTTCGCCGAGATAACTGCCACTGTAATGTCATAGTACGAAGTTTTTATGCGTATCTCAGACCTCGCAATATCTCTGCTCCGCACTGTTAAATAGGCATTTTTACTGTCGCAGGGGTTGGTAAAATGACGTGACTGCAGCAGAAGTTTTTTCTGTCCTGTAAACTCGGCAAATATTTTTTCGATTATAGTTGCACAATATTAATGTTGTCATCTGGTTCCAAATCGTTTTCATTTTTTGAGTTCTATCTACCTTGATTTAACCTGAGCTCACCTCAATTATTGGTGGGTTACTACGGCGAGGGATTCTAAATCGAAATTGGCCTATCACCATATCCAATCACGTTTGGCTGTTTTTTCATTTCATTAAGATAACTTTAAAGTAGCAATTTTTTTTTTGTTATGAAATATTTATTTTTCAAATAGTACAACCAGTTTATGCGTTACATATATGTATATTGGGTAGGTTGGTATTTATTAATTTACATTTCGCTGTTCATGCCTATATTTTTAAGCGTGTTATTCAACAAGAGTAAGTACCTACTAATTACTAACTAAAACTGGGTGGTGTTCACTATTTTGTTGTGGCCAAATCAATCTACTTAGGCACATTCAGACATTCTGCAATTTTTGAGTCGATTGAAAGACGAAAAAATAACACGATATAATAATCGATGGCTAAAAAAATATTATAAACCAATATGAGTCCAACAATTTTTTTTAAATACGTATAGGTGCTAGATCATACGAATGTAAATTAGTTTGACAAAAAATGGTTTTTTTTGTTGTTATTTTAAATATATTCAATCTGTAAAAAAAAAAATGGTCAAGACTTAAGAACGAAAGAGTTACAACATAATTCAACGACGGCTTACAGACTTCATTGGGTACCTATAAGGCAAAAGAGACAATTTCATAACTCACAGTTTTCTTTTATTTTTGTAGACAATTTGAATTAAAAATGTGAAAATTAGTCTACAGTCTTAATTTACCGTCCCGAGTTGAGCGGTACAAGATTGACTATTGCATATATTTGTCAGTACAAACATGTAGATAATATTAAGACATATATAATATTATACAGATAATAAAAAAATCATATTATTTCTATTTTAATAAATATAATTGTCGTTGTGTTGTATACAATAATACTATTGTATATAGTGTATACTATTACAATATAATATGGGTACCTACTCGTACGGACTTAAACGTTTCATTATTGAATAATAGTAGCATTGGGTACCTCTACAGCTATTGATATTATTTGTTTTAGTATTAAATAATCGATAAAATAATGATAAATTCGTATAATAGGTAGATAATTCCGTTGACTTTTTATATATAAATAATACAATTAAATTACAACAGGTCAGTGGATTTTTCGTTTCCTGCAGTCAGAAGGGGGGCTATTTCCACAAGTATGTTCAAAGTGTGTTGTGACGAGCGGCTAAACTAGAGGCGTTGCCGAATCTCTCATTCCCTTCCTCCTCCACAACCACCTCCTCAGTTGCACAATAGTGTATTTCTTAGTACACATAGTATATCCGTTTATAGTAAAATATTTAAACGTTTGCGCTTTTTTATTGTTATTGACTGTTGTGTAATAACTGTACAAGTCGCGTGTACCTACGGGGTACTTTTGGAAATGGCTGAGGACTAGACAATAATATGACCGTTGCAAGAAAAAAAAATGAAAAAAAAAATTATGACCTTGCCGTTTTATAGGATCGTTAAACGGAGCCGCCGTTTGAATGCCTTCTCGTTGGCAGGATATTGAAGACATTTGCAATGTTTTGTCTAACTCAATCGCGGAAACTTGATGTAACATTGTGACCCGGACTATTTGGCTGCTTTAGTATTTTATATTCTATACTATAATAATACGTGGTGGGATTATTCATTTTTACTTTAGATCGAAAACTTTGCTGTTCATTCGCATTACATTACACACCCCGGAGTGCAAAACTCGCATCGGACCGATTCACCTACAGGTATAATATAATTTTCGATCAGACCTCATTGTGCGAGCGGTTTATTAAACGTAATTCCATACACGTTTTGTCGTCTACGACGACGATCGGTTCTTAAAGCACCCGAATTATAATAGAAAATAATAATCTCGACCGTCTCAAATCGCTTACGTAATCGATACTATATAAAACCTGCGTCAGCCTACACTAAGATTTTGTACGATTATTGTATTGGTATTGACCTTTAAAGTACTTATTACGTTACAAAGTAGGTTTTAAATTGTTCAAAGAAAAAGGAAAAACCTACGGCGGTACACAATATGTTAAGCCCTCGCCAACCGAGTATCCTGCGGAGTTTTATTTGGCCCTAGGGGGGGGGGTAGTTGCTGATAAAAATAGCGAGTATACGAGAATACCATATGGACCAAATCCTATCTCGGTTTTAATCGCAGTTACTCGTTCTTGAAAAACAGTTTTTTAAAGTCAATTTTTTTATACGACTATCAATTGTTTTCAGGCAAAGAAGGAACAGCGGATCGAGTGTTTTTCATGAACTGCATATTTTAATTGATATACTAAAACATAGTATGTATTGCAGGACTCCACTTCAAGAACTGTTTGTAGGTATACACACTTTTTCGAGCGCACCAAAGCAAGACAAAAAAAAAAACAGAAACAATACAGGTAATAATATTTTACAATAATCTGATTTCTACAAAATATTAAACAATTACAACCCAACGGTACCTACCCGGACAACATGCATACATATAATTGCGATAAGTGATATAAAAGCACTATCTGCCTTGTATTGGCTGTATTTCACTCTGCAGTGGTCCTTAACACAGTTACGGTGTAACAATATGATATACTAAATTACTAACCGATCGTAGTAAATCTTCCATAATATAATATATCTATACTGCAGTTTGCCAATTACGCACATTAATAGAGTATTAAATTGTATGACTGTAGTACACGATGTAGTATACCTACCGTTTATTAACGAATGTTAATATAAACACAAATTTAGTTATTATCATTATTATTATCGTGCGTGCATGATTGATTGCGTTCTAGTAATAATATACGTACTCCGGTTTGCATGACGTAGTGAGCTAACTGGGTATCAGCGGAGTGGATTGAAATTTATTCGTTCGTAGTGATACTTACAAGGTATTATTATAACAATATTGTAGGTCATCATATTTTATAATTTAAATTTTAAACAAACACATAAATCCATAATGTTTAATATTCGTGACTATACAAATATTTTTCATTTCATCGCCCAAAATTATGGAACGCGTAATGTAAAATCAAAATCGTTCTCCAAAAAATTGCCATTACAAATCCGCAGACGCGATTTATTAAACATTGTCCTTGTTTTTTATCTCAAAAATTATTCTCCATAATATCCCATTTTAATTATTATTGAAGGTGTATGTATTAAAAACAAATCTCAACGTTGTGTTAAATGCTTATAATTTAATGATAATTTAAAAAGCCCGCTTTCCACGTTCGATTTAATACTATACATTCCTTTTCAATGTTTAGGCTCGCTCATATGCAGCTATAGTGAACGAAGTGGATCAAAATGAGTAAGGGATTACTCTGGGATTAATAGCTGAATGTCGCGTTTCATTGATAAGCTCGAGTTCAGCTCGTCCAGTTCAGTGGCGTATATGTAGGAATAACTGATTTCAGTATGGGCCAATTACATTTTTCGATGGTCCAGGAGGTTATGATAATAATTATGATTTATCTTAATACTGCGTTTAAATTGGACCTGCAATTTTTCTACCGGCCATTGACCAAGTGCCCTCCACCCCCATAAACTCCACTACTGTAGCTCTCATCGGTGATGGGCCTAAAGGCTCAATTTTGACGCAGTTGCGTCGACTTTTCAAATGGGTAGTGGCTAGAAGTCTATGCTAAGGTCCGACCACTGCCCGATATCTTTCAGCTACATTTTATTTACCTCGTACCAAACTTGGTAATATAATAATTAAATAATGTATATTATAGTGTATATCAGCTGTTCTCGTACTTTTTTTGTTCGTGGAGCCCTTATGTTCCTAAAAAAATTACGGAGCCCCAACATTCAGAAATGTCTATCTGAGGCAACAAAAATTTATAAAAAATGATGTTAATTCGAAAAAAATATGTGGACTTATAAATAGTTTACAGTTTTAAACGTTTAAAATAATACATATTAGTAAGGTCCAAATAATATTGAATACAAGTTTAAAAATTAAAAATTAAACTAAGAAATATAATAACAATTTAATAATTTGAATTTAATTAATACAGATATCTATGGCCAGGGAGCCACGGAGCCCCTAGACTACTCTCGAGGAGCACAGTTTGAGAACCGCTGGCGTATATAATTGAGGTGGTGGTAAATACTTCAGTACGTCATTTAGAATTTTAGTTCAGTCCCCCGCTGAATGTCATTGTATTGCGCTGTAGTTTTCCAACTCAATGGTCGATTTTCGGCGTCAAACGTTATCATTGTTGATTACAAAATATTTCTTAAGCAAAATAAAGATTATTTAAAATATATAGTCAATATCGTTTATAATAACATAATATAAAGGCGCAAATCATGTTAGCAATCAATCGTTCGAAATCCAAAAGGATGGATAATTTTTTGAACGGGAAAAGTGGTTGGGGATAGAGGATTGGGGGGGGGGGGTTGTGAAAAATGCTTACTTACAACGGTGGACGGTTGGCGTCACACCAGCCGTAATACGTTTATGCACGTGAAGTGTTGGCGCACCAACCTGCTGTTGTTGGCTGCCGAAAAGTTTGATTGATCTCAGTCGAAAAGAATTCCTCGGAAACCATCATTGTACGGCTATCGTGATAGAACGGTCATAGAAGTTTTAATGAAAAAATATTACTTCGTTCTCGTCCACTTGTTCGCGTATTATTATGACTCTGTTCCGCTCACCACGCCGAAGAGCATAAGCTGATTCGTATCTAGTCAACTCGGACGGAAATTACAATAAATTTCCCGAAAGTTCGTGTATCACGAGATCAACCATAAATAACTTCGGCACCTAACTCTTCGCTCACAGCACCGAGGCCTGGCCGTAAACCATTTCGTCCGTAGAACAATATTATTACATTGATTTTACATATTTTTCCGATTTTCGCATCGGACAAATTTTACGTCGTACCGTATAATATGCGCTGGCGGAGTCGTGTCCATAATCCTATTTAAGAATTAATGCGACATTGTCACGGGATGGTTTACTGCGTCAAATATACCGGAACCGCGGTAGCATGACAAAATGTTTATACATATATATTATATATATGTATATATTTGAGAGAAGTCAACTGGTAATTCGAAATGTATAGTATGCGAAAGTTTTGTTCGCACAATGTGAATTACCAATTCAACCAATCCTTCAATATTATTATTACTATTATTATACTGTGTGTAATGTAAACTTTTGATATGCAAATATCGCGTTGTATGTTTAAAAATCACCAGGATAACGAAGTGAAACGCGACTGAAATACAATTATGATAATATTAGCACATTATTTCTGAATTTTGATGTTATACGGGGTTATACCGTCTGTAATATATTTTATTTTTTTTTCAAACAAAGACTGCATAATGAAAAAAATCTGAAAGTGTTTCAGAAAAATATAAAGTTGAAATTTCGCATTTTTTATGCATTAATAATAATAACCCCGGCGAAACCTTTATACCCATGTGAGATTTATGATGAACTATCGTCGGGTGTTCTTTACAACCGAAAATGATTAAAAACCAAACAGTTTTCAATGATTAAAAGTAAAATATCATATTATACAGTGCTGCAGTATCCACAGTATTGCAGCATTATTCTGTTCAATATCGTAGCCCGGGGGTACTTTATTCTCGATTTTATATACGCACAATAGCTGCTTTAGTTTTATACCTTTTGGTTTTAGGTCTTAAATATAAAAGCGTATCGCTCGGTATCAATTTATAGTTAGGTAATGATTAAGAAATACCACCTCGCGTTGTACAGAATTGATCAAAATAAAATCGTTTTAGTCAATTCAGATGTTTGTCTCGTGACTAACACGATATCAAGGGTACATAATTTTTTTTAACTCGATGCTTTATTCATTTTTATGAAAATCGAATATCATATTATATTTTAGATGACGCTTTCCACTGTCATCATAGTCCAACTCACTCACCGGTTTGTACGTATACGTACTTACGACGGGAGTTGGGCGATGAAACAAAACATTAGTCGGTCATATGTCATCAGTCTAGTTAGTCACGTCTGTTGTCAATATCCATTAACCTGTTCACTCTCGTCGAGTAGCACCTGTGAAAAGTAAAACCGCGTCATGTACATTATATCGGAGTTCAGAACAAATTAGTTTTATTTTTACACGTATCTACCAATAATTAATTAATAATAACTATAATTATTATGACAGTAAAATATTAAAAAAAAAATATTGATATTTTGGTTAGAGAACAATATACAATTTGGGAATTTTAATTAATTACTAATGATATGCCGAGGAAAAATATTGGATTTATTTATTCAAAAATTCATAGTAAACCTATGAGGTTGATGACGGGTTCTACCATTCATATTTAATCGTTAGAGAGATGTGTTTTTTGTTTTTTTTTTTCTAATCAATTGGAACAATGTTGGGTACCATTTTGTCTGTGTACACCACTGATATTATAATGTATTACATCAATATAACCTAGTTACGATTTATGCATTTCAATAATATAATATTAAATCGCAATCGAATCGAAAATATAAAAATAAAACTCTCTGCAAAAGCTTTAGAATTATTTTCACTGCAATATGTAAATATACCTACGTCGGTGTTGTATGCATAGTATAAAATGGCTGTACGAATTCCAGTGTACATTAAAGTAAAGCACAGTGATTTTGAAGTTTATTGTGTGACTTGTTATACTAGAATGTTGTGTATAAAGTTGAGTGGCACGATGTATACGTTTTGTTGGATAACTGTCGTGTGCAGGAATTGTTTGATTCTTGAAAGGTCTGATTTGAATAAACAAAATTGCGCAACTATAACACCCAAAGGAATCGTGGTCGGAGAATTTAAGGACTGCAGGTTTTCGGTTGGTGTGGGAAAAGACTCAACTTTGTTCAGCGACGTGATGTTTCAACGTCTATCACATTAAAAAGAAAAAAAAGAAAATTGTTTCAAAAATTACCATAATGTTCAACGGGGAAAAGCGTAGGTATATACAAATAACTCATCTGCCTTATTACAACGATAATAATATTATGTAATACTAAGTAAATAGCAATCCGTGTACCTATACTTATCTGTTGAAAACACTATGATAAGATCATTATTTCGTTAATATAATATTATAATAATTGTTTTAAGCAAAATAAATATCAAACACACCTATGTACGATGTAATGATTCCGGCAATGTTGTTAACGTATCGATGAGCCGAAAGCGAAATATTATTTATATTAAGATAATATTATTATTTTTGTATCGTGAAATATATTACCCCTACAATAATATAATAAAAACGTCTACCTAGAAATGTTGGCATAAAACTAAATCATTTTTTTTTTTAGACGACTATAATACTTTACATTTTAATTTTTTTTAAATGGAATTTATTATATTGAAACGTGTATCAGTGCATCACACTATAATATATTGGCGTTGTATCTATTCGACGAATTTCGTACCTTTATTTTTGGCTTTTTTTCAAAAATCAAAAGATTTATGGCATTACATGTTATTAAAATGCCTTTTACAGAGCTGTATCTAAAACACGAGTAAACTCTTAAAATACTTTAAGCTTTCTGAAGTTTGTATTAGGGTACCCATACAGTTAAAAAATTCAATTCAATAAAATCTGAAAATAAATATTTCATTTTCAATTTGTCGTAACAATAGATGCTGGTTCTCGAACAATTTATGATAACTTTTATAGGCAATATTAAAATATAATGGAATATAATATTAATGCGAAATAATTTTATGCACAGCCGTACCAACATTTTACGGTTGACTAAAATATTTTGTAAATCTGATATAATAATGGCTCGTTATTAATAATTATCGGCTGCTTGTTGTAATTATTTTTTTTGTTTTATTAATATTACGTCATTTATTCGGGTAGCTAGAGCATAATATTATAGTCTAAACGTGAGATTTTGAACAAATAATTCAAATAGCTTATTTATCACAATATTTATTTATTTTTAACATTTTTATCCGTCAAACGACGGACGAAAGTATACGTGATTTAGTGTAAAGTATTATATCGTTTGTTTTTATAAATTAGCTACTGAAAGTATGTCACTGACAACGAAATACGAGAAATATTGATTATACTATGTATATAATATTATAGTTTATAGCTCAGTCATTAAATTGGAAACTACTAACGAATAGCGTACCTATAGATAAGAGGATTTAATGTTTTTTTTAATAATAAATTACTACATTGATTTCATATATTTGTAAAGTTCGAGCTCAAGCAGTCGAATTCGTATCTTTTTCCAATTAAAAACGATGTGGCATATAAATTATTATGTCTTATGTTCCAAGTAAGTATGAACTGTTATATAATATACAATTTCCAATGCACAAAACACTCTGTTATATAAATCACCCGATTTGTATGCACCCTTCTGTCGTACGCAATTAAAAATCATGACTTTATATTCATTAGTTTATTTTCTTGTTGTTTATGACCTTTGTGTGAATCTATAGGTTGGAATATTATGTGTTCGGAATACATATTATAATAACATAATACAGAGGCTTACGCAAAAGTGTATATACCTACCCATTCATATGTATATACAACTATGCAGGCGTCGAGTTAGCAGAATTGGAAAAAAATATGCTTTACCTGTAGCTGCCTATTGCTGGGGCATTAATTCGAAATGTAAATAATTGCTTTCATGTAATTATTATATTATTTTATACCCATTTCCGCTGCACTCGAGAGAAAGTCTTCCAGCTATATTATATATTATGCACTTGGAAAGTGCGATAACTACGGATTAATAGATTAATAGACAGTAAACCTCACAAGAAAGTGATACCTATAATAAGTACGGCGGAAAAAGTAAAAAACAAACTTGATAATTATATAATGCGTATTATGTATATTTTTTTATGGTGTTGATTGCATAGTTATAAGCCGGATTTGTCACTAAGAACGCGGGTGGTCACCCATCCAGTGACTAGAGACACTGATCGGTATTGGCTCTCAGAACAAGTTTGTGACTGAAGCTAAACATCACACCACACCAAACCCAAACCAAGGCCGCTATATAATATGTTTTACAAGTATGATGCGAGTGTATACAAATATCGGAGTCGAGTTTCTGAGGTTCATACGATTTCACATGGGACGTTTCGGTGATGGGGCATAAAATCGGTTTCAAAATCAAGTTTATATATATATATATATATATATCGATGAAAAGTGCAAACGACGAGCCAGCACGTATATGTATTTAGGAATAAAAATTAAAACCATAAAAATATATATATATTTTTTATTAATTTTTATATTTACAATCTGTTACATAATAAAATCGAACAATAAGTAAAAGAGCTAAATGAATAAAAAGTGGCTTGAAGAAAGAACAGATTTAAGAAGCCTTCCAGTGAAGACACTTAATCAGTTATTTATATAAATTTTTATGAGTTTACAATAAATACAATTAGGGGCAATTAGCTAAATTAATAGGTCCCTACACCCCACCGGCTTTTTAGTATTTTCCTAGGATTGTCACGTATGTTTGCCGACGCAAAGTCCTTTGATTAGGGGATCATGGTGGTTTTTAGCAAATAAGTTGAATCTATAAAAGTCTATAAAAAGTTCTATCTACATCGCAGACGGGTGAAATGGCAAGATCGTTATGTATAAGGTCTGGTTGGATACGTAAAAAGCGTTGAATACGGTTAGTGTTTGAAATTTTTGCAGGGCCCCTTCCATAAAAATATAAAAGCCATATTTTAAATCGAAAAAAAGCAAAATTGTGCTTAAAACCTGATGACCAATCAGAATAAGATAAAAATGATA
This sequence comes from Myzus persicae, assembly GCF_001856785.1. Classification (NCBI taxonomy): domain Eukaryota; kingdom Metazoa; phylum Arthropoda; class Insecta; order Hemiptera; family Aphididae; genus Myzus; species Myzus persicae. The sequence continues at coordinate 82,814 of NW_019102340.1, forward strand.
TTGCTCGATTATATATTATAATAATAAAAAAAAACATGGATTAGAAAATCGATACGCATTGTGTTCCAATTTAAAATAAAAAAAAATCCAATTTTGATGAGCGAAATCGAAAAATGTAATTTTGATGTCAAGCTTTGGGCCATATAACACACTCTGTATAATGAACGCACTCATGCGTTTATCCACTACGCTCTCGAATTGAGTGAGGCCGGTTGACCGAAAGTCGCGACGAAAGATCGTCACGTGTGAAAGCTGCAGACGTTAGGTTTATGTATTCTTTTTCGAGTGCTACGTGCCCGAGTGATGGTTTTCGTGTTTTACGCGTCCGTTAAATTAACGGCCGACAGATATATTCTATTATATTATTGCGATGACCTCTCGAGTCATAACATATTTTATACACGGGGTCGTCAAACTCTGAATAAATACTATGATATAGGTGCTGCTATAATAATATCGACATAATTAGAAGAAAAAAAAAACATGACGTGAATCTGTATCGTCCGATACTCGTAGCCGATAAGCACAACAAAATAATATGTATATTGTTTTAATGAAATTTTGTTCGCCGCGGTTCGATCACAAACGTTTTTCGACGACGACTCTCTTCTCGCTCCCGCACGTGGTCTTCCGACCTCTGACCCGGAGATCGATGATTACAACCAACACTTGCCGCGGTTGCGATCAAATAATAATACAATATAACATAATACTATATATATTGTGATGAATGAAATAAAATAATTGGCTCTGATTGCGCGTGCGTTATCGGCACCGAGGGTTTTCCGCCGGAAGCGGGTGATAGTGTGGGTATTATTGTTACTATCATTATGACCGTTTGAAAGATTGTGTTCAATTCACAGGTGGTACCTATGACGTGTTAATTTACAACCGCCATAGGTATGTTTAGGTAGGCACGCCGAAATATTATCCGCCGAGCCTATACACGCCAACACCCGTGCAGTCCAAATCTGGACCGACTACTGTGCAGCAGAGTTTAGCCTCGATCGATCGATCACCGGAAACGCCGTCATCGTCATGCAGGCCTCGCCGTCTACGAATATCCACTACACCTCCCACACGTCAAACTATTCGTTCACATTGTTCAAGGTAGGTATATGTATACATTATATAGTCACCCCGAATAAGGTTATAATAATTGCAATTCGGAGTGTATCCAGGAACGTCAGCCCGGAACCGAAATTATGAAATCAAATCATACTAAAAAAGCAGTTGGTAATATTGTGTAACCAAAGTCACTAAAACCAAATGCCCTAAAAAAGAAAAATATCGAATTAATCATCCCCTAGATTATTAATGTTCTATACGGAGTGCTCTGCTGGAAAAATTTCAAACCAAACTGGAAAATTTGTATACGATTCGTAATTCGTAACCGCAAAATTAAAATTTGTCCCAGGCTGACGGGCCCGCTTAGTTCTGGCCACGGAAAACCGAATATTATGATCCGGAGTCAGTTTCCGATTCCGGTCGTCGTTTGACGAAATACTCATTAATACAATGCATAAAGGACGTATGTTGTGGTTGTTTTTCCTCAGGAATTGAGCACTTCCGTCGATGGCAATTTGTTCGTCTCCACTTACAGCGTGCAATTTTTGTTGTTGCTCCTGGCTTTCGGCTCCAAGTCAAAGACCGGCGATCAACTCAAGACGCTCCTGCGATTGCCACAAAAGATTGCTCCGAATTACGACAACATCAAGTCGGTCATCACAAACATCGAAGTAAGCTGTGTTTGGATAGGTTCAACGGGACCGAATCTCTGCTTTTTTTTCCCACCAGCGGTCTGTGGACTTTATATTTATTAGAGACTACAGGTGTGGATAACAATCATAATATTACGAAATCGCTCAAAATCTCATTTGCATCGGAATCGTAGATAATTCATAACAAAACAATTTTGTTCTATTTGCTAGAATAACGTTAATATTCAGCTTATATTACCATGAGAAAAACGTGGGAAATATTGGGTATCTTACGGCGGGTACTCTTATGCTTTGTAAATATTTTTTTCGAGTAACATAAGAAACCTCAAAAAGCATCTCCATCTGTGAAATAAAGCACTCCAAAAGTATGTCATGGTATTGAAATGTTTGTACGGAATTCGGAGAATAATCAATATTTATTTAATTATTTTACAAATTTGTGCATATTATACTAGGGTCCTATTACAAACCATTATATTTGATGGGATATAAAATATAGCTAAAGCGGTGATAAAAAAACTGTATTGTTAAACATGATCTAAATGGATTCAGTTTGTATTGATGGTAAAAATAATTACAAAACGTTTATTGGAGTTCAATTTTAATTTCCAAAAATATCGTAACGATGAAAGCATCGTAATACATTTTGTATCACACTTCAAAAACATATAATATGTATAGGTACGTATATTTTACTACCTACCTACTAATTAATTTAAATCTCTTCATTTATTATCGTTATCAATCAAACAATATTTTATGTGAAATTTGTTGATTTATATTGTGTTTGAGTGATTTACATTACATGATCCATTCTTAAGGGCGATAGTTACCGTAACATTACTATAACTGTTACCTACGTCTTTGTTTGTGTTACTCTTCTCTTATTTTGTATGTGTTATAATAATGTTACAATGTATTAAAACTAAATTAATCTGTAATCGGACTCGACTCAACTTTTTTTTTAAATGTTTAAGTTTTTATATTTTGAAACGATATTAAACTTTTACAAATTCACTGAAGTGTTTTGACATAAAGAGTTGTCTAATTCACGCACAAAAGATACAAACATGTCCGGTCTTTTGTTTTTATTTAATTAAATCTAAGAGACCAGTGAAAAATGTGTAATGAATAATAATAATGCGGAGCGCATAAAATAATTAATTCGTTTATAATTACTTGATTTAATATAAATATTTCCGTAGAATAAATAATGCATATTTAAATTATTCGACTTAATTGGTCAACAGCTTGTTTTTCGGAAAGCTAAAAGTAATAATAAATATACATCAAAAACAAATTATATAGTAATTAACAATTACAGCCATAAATTATTAACCTTAATTCAAATTTGATATGACTACTATGTACATAATTAAACACATTAAATTATATAGTAAGGTATGATTTAGATGACGATTAGTAAATTGTTTGTATATATAATATATTAGAGTGAGTTCATGCTAAGAAGTAGGTACCATTGAATATTTAAAATGAATGACGTTGGATTGAAATGGGTGGTTTTCGGGAGGGGAAAGGGACTACACATTTTGAGAACATTTCAAATGTTTAACCTTTTTGGTACCCACATGCACAATAGATACAACTATAATGTGATTCTTGAATATCGACAGATTCGAAAAGACTGTAAAGATCTTTAAACAATTTTTATTTTTATAAAAAAATAAACAACGTTAGGGTTAGTTTAAATCTGAAATTTGAACTAATTCGAAGCGTGGATTTCAGAAGTACGATTTCAGTAGTAAGTTTTAACCACCTGAACACTGTTTTAATCTAATAGATAATTTTAACTGAAATATTTGCTTTCACTTTCTATAGCGTTAGCTATAATATGTTTTTATATATTTTATACATAATAGTAACGACGTGGTTAATATCGGAACTAAAAATAATTAGATTTTAGTGCAAAATGTTTGTACAGTGTATGAAATGTAATTTTCTCATGGGTTTTCTTAAAATTATTATTGTTATAATCAGAGTGCAGAGTAAATACCATTTAATCGTCAGTTTGAATAGTACAGCGAACGAGTACGTTTTATTTGAGGCATGTTTCGATTTATAAGCATTCCAAATCAAATTGGTATTTTGTTATCAAGTGTAAACCAATCTCAATATTTTCATGAGATTGCTGTTTTTCGCTTTTTGTTTGCTGTGTCTCAGATAACGCCACGTTGCGTTCTTTTAGATACATCGACGACGTTTATAGTAATTTTGAAGTTTAATTAACTGTTTTCAGGACCCTGATTATTTAACCATTGCCAATGGAGTTTTCACGGATATGGCGTTCGTTTTGAGAGACGATTACGTGGAAAAGGCTCGTATCTACATGAATTCCGAAGTGAAAAGTCTCGATTTCGCCGGAAATTCTGCAAACGAAGTATTGGAAATCAACAAGTGGGCTGAACATAAGACCAACGGAAAGATTTCCAACATTTTCGAACCAGGTAATTATAAACACGATAGGTAATAATAATAATATAAACATAAAAATATAAAGTGTCTGTAAAATTAATAGTACCGCAACAAGGAAATCGGAAAATGTTGCTAATAATTAAATATTTAAATAAGTAGGTACGTAAACATAACGATGTGTACGCCTTTCATTGCTTATCATGCCTTCGTGTAGGTACCATTGACAGGGATACGGTGTTGGTTTTGGCCTCGGCCGTGCACTTTCGAAATGAGTGGAAAAACCGATTCACTGATACGAAGAACGCGAGTTTCTGCCTTACGCCTTCAAAGCATATTGACGTCGTAATGATGCAGCGAAGAGGCATTTTAAGATACTACAAGGACGACGGTTACAAGTTCTCCGCCGTCGAATTGCCGTACAAAGTATTGTATTATTTTTGTGTTTATCTTTGTAAAAGAAACCGTATTTTATTCGAAAACACTACAGTTGAATTGGAAAATTAAGAGGATGTCAGCCCACTATTTGTTTTCTCTCTCTGGCCCACGCGCGACATAGCAAATATGAGTATGGCAACTATGTGTTATTATACTTTTAATTTTAGAACGGATTCACATGCTATCAAATTTTAAGTTAAGAACATTACCTGTTGGCTATTTTAAGATATTTTAATTTTTGTGCAAGTTATGGGACTGAATGCTATTACAATTTAAAAATGCTTATACATTCTATACAAATTTAAATATCGTAAAAAGCCAACGTAGTGACTCGGATAATATTCATAGCTTAGAAATATATAGTAGGTGCATCTACTCTATTATTAAAAGTAGCAACACGGGGTTGGTTTGGCTAATAACCATACATTTTCTATGTTGCGAGGTAGGTCAGAGAGAGAGACAAACAAACTGTCTGATGACATACTCTTAACTTCGTCACTTAAACGAATTGATTCAACTTTATAATATCATGACATATATTCGTCTATATTTCGTATATCGGCCCAACGTTATAATATTTAGGGGGATCGGTGGCGGACAGCTACTTTCGTCAAAACATACCAACCTTTTGTCCATCATACCGATCGACCTAGTAATGCGACAATATTTTTTAAAACTGAATTTTGTAGTATGTTCGAGATCGGTCAGTCCGCTTTTTCCAATTTCGCCCCTACAAAACTATAAATTTAGTTTGATTATTTTGAAATTTTTATGAATTTTCAAACGCTGATTATTCGGAATTCAGAAATCTCTAAAGTATCTCAAGTAGAAATTAAAATGATTTTCAGGGATCAGTTTTCTGAAATATAATCTCAGTAGTGGGTCGATTGATATACTGATGGATAAAAAGTAGGTACTTACAAATGAACATATTGAACTGTTTACCATTCACGTGCTCAACGCCGAGGCGGCGACTTGTACCTTATATCCCCTGGGGGGAGGGGGTGATGGGGTATCGTAAATTCTCAAAAGGGTATAATATTTCATAGGAATAAATAATGAAGGTGAGTAAGAATATTTTTTTCTGGTGGTATACATTTTTCTCCGGGTTGCTATAATAGCCCCCCCCTGAAATTAACACTGGAAGAAGTACTCCGCTGTTTCTTTTACACTGCACTGTAGTAATATACACCAATGATAACTTACTACGCACACATTCACAAGACCCACATACATGCAATTTCAAAATTACCAAATTCGAACTCCTTAAAAACTGTCCTCCGCCGATCCCCTCGATATGACGTATTATTCGTATAGCTGTAGATAAATATTGTCACCATAATAATTGTTGTGAACCAGGCAGGTGGTTTCGACATGTTGGTCATACTGCCGGACAGGGTGGACGGATTAGAAGAATTGGAAAACTCGTTTCTGAAGAACTCCAAAAACTTCGCGTACTTGCAGGGCAATCTGACCGTCCACGATGTCACGGTGGATGTACCGAAGTTTAAGTTCGAGTCGGACGTCAGTCTCGTAAAAACATTGGAAAAAGTAAGTACCTCGGCGGCTCAGAACGCTCACATACAAAACAAATAACAATACGTCAATGTCCGTGTCGTGTGTGTGTTTTTGCAGTGTTATTCGATTAGGACGCGTAAAAGTTTCCAACACGCGAAAAATTATCTCGCCGGTTGACAGTTGACTATAATTTATACGACCCGTTTTCATCCATCGCGCCCGTCAAAACCAATTTTGTGTATTTTTTTCGTCCAGTCAACGAGCTTAAACGATTTAATATGTAAAAAATGTTTCGACAAATCTTATTAGGGGCAAAGAATTATTATTTTCCCTCGGAATGCCGCGTATTAGGAGGTACCGACTCTACATATATTATATATAAATATTGGTATAGGTTTCGTAAAAATTTCAGTTTCTATGGAGTTTATTATTATATTATATTGTATACTGAACAGTCACCAATTTTATGTCCATTCGCGTTCGTCTACCTAATCTGATATAAAACACGCGTCACTTTTAATTTAAATTCTGTTTATAACATTCTGCCCGTTTTGTGTCGGACTATTTTCGTGGGTTCTGGTATTTTTTCCTTTTTTTTTTTTTAAAAAAGTCAAATCTCCTTGAAATCACTGTTTAATCTATTTCGCAAAACGCTTAAACCGCTATTAGTTCGTCGTTTTTGTTGGACAATTTTAATTCATATTGAAGTCTACAGTGTAGAGTTGGATCATTTTAGTGTTACACCATCACTTCAAATATTATCATGTTAATGAAATATTTTCAGCAACATTAGCGTTTTCTAAAATAATGAGTATCTTACTTTAAAATATGGAGCATCCGGTTGAGTGTATATTATCTACCTACTACCCAGTGTAAAACTTTATAAGACAAAAGGTCAGAAATATTTGTTTTGTGACTATAACATTTAGAAAATACAATGCGCTTCAACGGCTGAAGGTCAGATTAAAACAGAATAGAATATAATATTAAAATATTAAATAAATATAGATACTCTAAAGTATGCAAACTCGAACCGCTCTGAATTTGGTGGACCTAGAGTGGTGGGGGGGGGGGTCAATCATTGTGCATATTATTAAATTCATAATATCATATATACGTCACGTTAGAGTTGTCTCGTTATTCTTCTGGGAGTGCGACGATAGTAGAGGCGCGCGTAGACCACATTTAATACGTGCAAGTAGATTTCTTTTATACGACTGCAGTGATCTTGACCTAGGCAACATAATGTAATTCGTGCGAATTCATATATATATATGTATATATTTTTGCGAAGTTTGCGCAAAAAGTAATTTATTTGAAACGTATGTAGACTACTTTTGAACAACTTACAACAATATATTTATGCGCCATTATATTATGTCTCTACAATACGTTCCGAGTATAAATTAGTTTCGAAAACTTTACGTCTGTATTTACTTCTGTAAGGCTCATCAATATTGTTTTTGACAGTTGGGCTGCACCGAGATGTTCACGTCGAGTGCCGATTTCTCTTACATTAGTACATCTGCAGCGGGTAAGCTGAAAGTTAGTGACATCAAACATAAGTCGTTCGCGAACATCGACGAAAACGGCACCGAAGCCACAGGCGTCGCCGGTAAGAACGATGATTATAGTAATAACAACAATGGTGTAAATATCGGATGTTATTCGATTTAAAAAAAAAACAAAAATTATTTTGAAATTCGAGCGCAAACGATTAACGAGTTGTGTCGTTTCATTTATACAGACATCGGCGTGAACCTGAGAACGTCGGAAGACAGACCGAGCGACATCAAGGCCGTTAAGTTCCACGCGTGCCATCCGTTCATGTTCATTATAAAAAAAAACGCGAATATAATTTTTATGGGTAGATTGTCCAACCCGAACGCTTAGTGACTGATAATATAATAATATTATATACGCACATTAATATTAATTGTAATATATATATATATATGTGTTCATATTACTCCAGTCATTATAATATTATATTTGTTGATATTTTATTAGTTATAAGTACATTTTAATAAAGAGTAATTATAATGGCTTGTAACAATGTCCTACTTAACATCGATAACAGATATGACTGCAGACCGTCTAAAATTAACAAAATTACAATAATTGTTTGTAAGTATAATATTGAAGTGTGTATAGTTTGTAACAAAAATATTTGTTATTATATAAATTGTTATTCGTCTTAGAGTCAATCTCAACCGGTACGTTTTAATGTGATTATGAGTCATCTCATATACATGCTCTACATAATGATGTATTTAAAAAAAAAATACATTTTAGATTGCATCACTGCCAATATTTTTGTGTCGTTTTCAATTATTTGATTCATTTTTTGTAATTACTTTAACACGTGAACGGAAGTCAATATTTTACCTGAAGCGCAGATGCAGTCAACAGTGTTTTGGACAGAATACTCGGACAGGTGTGAATAAAAGGGTGCGCAGGTTATCAATCTAAATTTTAAAGCAATACATCATCGCAATCGAATAATGGTTTTTCTCGTTTACTTTTTATGTTTTTAGGTATTTTAACGATTTACTGGTGAAAAAAAAATATTATTGCAATACCTATACCTAATCAATATTATTTAAACTAAAAACATATCTTCTTGTACGAACTTAATTATAGTAATTTAGAATATATCTAAACTGATTATATTTTTTATCGGCGAATGCCTAGTCAATATTTTGATAAGTATGCGTTTTAAAAAAAAAGCTTGTAGTATGTACATCAAAGAAAAATTCAGATTAACTTTTTTTAAAAAACATTTAAGTTAAAAATACCTAGGTACTTAGAAATGAGCAAAGACATTTTCTGGGGAACATTAAAATTAATTGAGTTAATGAGTTATGAGAGTGGACGAGTGATCACTTTTTATTGTAGAATAACCTATATATATATTATATATATACATATACTCGTATATTATCATGTATTGGTAATTCGAAATAAAAACAAATTATTAACATATTAACTAATATTACGGTAGTTTGATACAAATCACAAGGTATTAAACATTATAAAGGCAGGTACGTATTTAGGAAATTCTGAAGTATGTGGTAAATCGATTGGATCAAATTTTCAAGTTTATTAAAATTCTTTATTTTTAAGCTTAGAGCAAATTTTAATTGTACGACGGTTATGTTTTGTATTTAAATTGTGATCACCTAATTATTATATTATAAATAATTGATGACGTGATAACTGATAATAATATAGGTTCACATTTAATAATTGCCTATTATAATGTCAATGACCGTTCAGAAGACTATCAAGTACAAAGTAATATTATAGTCATGTTATAGGTGGTATGGTTCTAATGGAAACATTTGTAATAACGCAAAAATAGAATAAACACAAATATAAAAAATAAGAGAATAACCGTAAATATAAATACGACGCCTGCCAACACTTATATTTAAAATTATCTCAATTTACGCTATTATTACCTTCCTCCTGATCGTCGGAGGGTTCTCGAGGTCGCGTATTCGAGAATTTGATCAAATACACTGTACAATATAAATGTAAAGGTATGTGCATATAATGTAATACAGTGCAGTCAATAATAATATATTTTATATTATAACATGACGTCTTACCTGACTCGCAGCTGTCCCTGGGTTATATGCTGTGTAGGAGTTTTAGGTGACGCAAATTAATTACTCAAAATACTCAAAATAATAAAACGCACTGATAATTGCTCGTCATAAGGAGTCCAGTTGTCGCTCGTAGAATTCGGTATAGAGAGGTTGTTACTCTGTTTAGTGGTGCGCGTGCACTGGTGAGAGGTGACGACGTGGTCAAGCCAGCCAGATTCGCAGGCGGCTTCATCAAAGGCCTCTGAGTTTCCAAAGCTCTACCGTTATCCTTAGTGACAGAGTGATCGGTCCATCCCTTGTATCCGGCTTCACACGAAATAGATCACACATGTTGCGCAAAATGGTCACAACAGTGTGTGAGTTTCTACGTGTCCAAATAATGCAAATCGTTCCTTTCATCAGTGATCAATGGTATTTATTGGATTTTTAACGGTTCTCTGCGTGCGACAACTTGACCGTTATTTATTTTATTGAATAAATCAATATAGACAATTATGATATGTGAGCATAATATCTTTACACATTATACATTTGACAAATCCTGTAATGCGAACAAGTAGTAATATGCAAAAATTGGTGCAATGTGCATTTTGCAATGGATTACCTACACAATAGAGTATTATTCAAAGACATTATTATTACTGTTTAGTGTAAAATTAAATTAAATTTTAAAAAATAAACGAGATGTGGAGACTTTACGAAGAATCTAGTGATTTTTATAAAAACGATTAAATACACTTCTCATAATTAGGTCGACTATACCGTTTGTTTTGTTTTTCAAATTAATTTTGAATGCGTATTTATAATGCCCTGTAAGTATTAAATGGATATGTCATTAATCTGTTCTCGTAGAAAGTCGAATTTATTGTGCGTGATATGTCAAACAAACTCAATTTAACTTTGTAATCTATTTGATTGGCATATGGAAATCGAAATGCCGACAGTAAATACATCCTTTGTTTCGTTTAGAATCTAATCGTTAAACTGAAGTGAAAAAACTTATTATATTTTTTAGTGAAAATTTGACTAAAAAAAACCTAAAAAATCAAATAATTAATATTAATAGGTTTTGTTTTTAAATGTTTTAATTTTAAGTTTTAGGTTTCTATAAACATAAGTTTAGAATACTTAATATCCCCGCTGTGTCCACCTGATAGGTTATTATCAAGGCTCGTAACTTCATGCACTAAAAAATACCTAAATAAGCATTAAAAATATGTACTAAAAAGTTTAAAAATATGCAATTTTATGCCCTAACATTTTTTAATTATGCACTCAAAATATGCATTATGTAAAAAAATCATGAGAACATTTAAAAATAATAAGGATAAATCAATACATTTTAAAAGTGTTAGCCTAATAAATTAGGTATTTTCTTTCTTTTAATTTTTATGTATTCAACAGTCAAAATTGATAAATTAAAAAATAATTTTAATACTTGTGTAGTTCAAATAGCTTTGTTATTTTTATAAATCTTAATTAGGTAGTCATTTGTGCCTAATTTGTGTACACCCATATCCAGCACCTACACTGAAAACATTTGGAATGAAATATTAGGTATTTCATTTTGATATATTTTATTATAATATTTATAAAAATTATATTTACTTTAGAAATAACTGTACTATTATAGTGTTTTTTTTTATGTTTTCCAACTTAAAGATCGACGATTGTCTACCAATAAGTTTTTGAGCATGAAAAAGGATCTTTCTACATCTGCTGAAGTAAGAGATGCATATTTAAAGTACAGTAAATCGTTTGCAGTCATATCTTCAGGTAGACCTAAATTTTCAATATTTTCTTCTTTGCCACACAAATTATGTTGTACCCTTTATTTTTGTCCAAAACATATTTAATTTTTTTTTTAAATTTCAATCCTTGTCCTTTTGAAGACAAAAAATGTCCTTCTGGTTTTTCAAATGTGTCTACGATTTCTTCGACTATATCAAGTCCTTCACTTAATAGAATGCTTTGTTCTTGTAGACGCGTGATCGCTATTGGAAAGTAATCAAAGTTTGATTTGATATGAATCAAGTTGGCCTGTAGTTGTTGGAATTTGAGTACTTGTTTCGATTTTTTTACAGCCACAGCATCTCTTTCGTCAAATGATTCAACTATAATTTTTATAGTTTCAAAATGTGTGCAGTAATACGACGCAGCAGTTAACCATGTACTCCTGCGAGTAATAACGGGTGACGGGGGTAATTGCAAATCAGATGCTTCATTTCTAAATATTTGTATTCGATATAGACATTTTCGAAATACTTGATTAACGTTGGCCACTAAATCGTCTACATTACCAAACTGTGAACGAATTTCTTCGGCAACACGATGTCGACCATGTGCCACACAAGTGAGATGAATCATTTTCGTGTAAAAAGATCGTAGAGTACGAGCTGCCTTTCATATATGGTGCGGCGTCAGTACAAATAACAGGACATCGTCGTACTGCATTCCATCGGGCCATAGTAACAACAACGATTTATCTATATACCTATATCTATATGTCTTGCATATAGTACTATGATTTGCTTTTTCCAGTTCATCAATATTTAGTAAAAATATTTCACCAGGAGAATCATGCAAGAGTATTCCAATCGTTGTGCTCACTATATACCTCCCCTAAACATCTGTAGTCTCATCCAACGATGTCCATATTTTTTTACCGTTAACTTTTTTTTAAATTTTGTTAACCGTGCCGATGTAACGATCGTCAACATATCCTAATCGTAATGTTGATTCTATAGGGGTATCTTTCATAGTATACTTTTCAAGAAAACTTTTAAATTGTGCATTGGATAATTTATTAAGGGGGATATTGGCAGCTAGCATCGTTTTACATAAATCTAAGTTATATTCACTCTTTTTTGATATGGAAGGTACGAGCAGCTGTATTTTTTTGTTCCCTTCTTTTCTTTGGAATCGTTGAACACCGCGACATATGCTTATCTGAAGTAATGTGCTGTGTAATACTAAAACGTTTTTCACTAGATACCTTAGATTCGCACACTGTACAGATTAAAACTTTGTTGTCGGTTGACAAATATTCAGCACCAAATTCGGCCACAAAATTTTGCAAACGGCCTGCAACTGTTTGTTTTTGTTTCGGCATTGTTTAAACAAAATATGAATAACACGAAAGTATTAAAACGGGAAATTGAACGGACTTACATACTAGCGCATACGACTCGTACGAGTAACCTCATCGGCGACTGGCGGGTGCAAGAAATCTATACTGTACCAATGTACACAATTATAAATGCGGGTTGGTGAGAAGCTGCACGCGTGTACATGCCTGAACAGGTTTGTTTCGACCACGACCTTGGTACGGTGGAGTATGGTAGTGGTAGCGATTACATTGTTTCCGCGGTACTGCGTAAACGCATAAAATCTAAATAGGTCCTACTAGGATACTAGGTACTCACACATTCACACGGGAATAAAAATAAATAAAAACACTTTAATTTTGTAAACGGAAAAGTAAACAAGAAACAAGAACATTTTCAAATACTTGTCTAAAAAATATTTCCATGAAACAATATGTACTAACGACTGTAAAAAGTGGACTGTATGCCGAATACGCCTTTACACCCAAAACATGCTATAACATGCACTATAAAACTTCATATTATTATTACTATAATTGTTATGAAATGGATTTGTATCTCAGTTAGCATGTTTTCCTGTGAAGCAAAAGAAACATGCAGATGCATGCACTCACGAGCCCTGGTTATTAGTTATTAATACTTATAACGATTACATAGTTACGAATGTTGATATTAATATTTCTATTTACTATTAGTATTTAGTATATTCACATTTTAAAACAAAAAACTGGAAATTCAAACTAAAATTTAACCAGAGACTTATTTATATAAATATTTTAATACATCAGTTGAATAAATAAATAATTAATTTCCGATTCTACTCAAACTAAATTCATACTAGCCAATATTAAAAAAAAAATTGGAGTACCAAAATATAAAAGTTTATCAAATTCGTTTTAAATTGCAAATGGAACTATAATTTATTGCGTTCTACTAAATTGAGTTTAGAAACCTGGACTTTCGCACCCCCGAAGAGTGAGGTTTTCTAACTTGTATAAGAGTATACACAAAAAAAAGTTATAAGCCGAACGTCAACATATTTCTAGAGAAGATTAAAATTTGATATAGTAGATATTATGGGTATGTTGAAGTTATTTAATTTAAAAATCACATGTTTATTAAAATTAACTGTCTTGCAAGAAAAATGGTTCTTATTTTAAACAGTTCAATGTTTTATAGAACGATTAATGTTGAATTATTTATTTTTATGACCGTGTTAGGGCAATATTGTTTGTCGATTCAAAGGTGTTTGCAAAATAATATATTATGTGAAAAATTAATATTATGATATATCATCATAGAAAAAATTTGATTTATTTAAGGTGCAAAACTATCATAAAAATAATGTAAAGCATTATAATATTATGATATTAACTGTTAAATAGAGTTATACAGTCTCATAATCAAAATTGTGTCATTTTATTATATATATTTTGTGTTCAATAGTTATTTTATAATTTACTGCTGTCCTATCGTGGGTAAGTATGCACAAGATCATCTTCAACATAAATTAATTATGAAGACCAAAAGAATTCAGAATAACTGACATAGTGATAAAAAAATAAAATAACCCCAATAATATTCATTCCCGAAATCGTATTTCTTCAATTATTACGAAGAGGCGCGTTCAGGCCGTTTTAGGTGAAAATTAAAATGTTCTCTTATTAATCATAGCCATATAAATAGTTATTTGTTTAAAAACAATCATCAATAAAAATAATTAAAAGTAGTCGCCAATAATGTTTTTCGATACGTATTTTTAAATCGTTCTCAATAATAATAATTTTTAATTTCTTCTTAATTATATTTTGTAATCATAAATAATATTTATTTGTTATTCCATTATATATTATTCAAGTAATTTTATTTAATAAACAAACGGCTTAAAAACCGGTGCGTTAATAAACGCATTTGAATAAAATAAACATTGCAGTATATTATGTTTATGCTATAAAGTTTAGAGAGTATAATTTTAAAGTATTATAAAAAAATAAGCATTATTTTATATAATTATAAATCAGTTTGAAAACAACTAAAAAAATTAATTTATTAATTCGACTGGGGGCGAAATACGTTTCGGCTGCTTGAATTGTATGCTGGCGCCAGAACCCAACCGAAATTATAGCAATTCATAAATCATGATATAATAACATAAATAGTTTACACTTCATAAAGTATTGAGTAACCTATTGTTAGGTAGTTGTAAGATTACATATTACTTATTTGTGGGCCACGGTCCGTATAAATACAAGGACCAAGATAGGTTAGGTTTGTTTAGGTTTGGAAAAAAGTAACTTCCTGGAAACTGCCATCAAATAAAAATATTAAACTCTGATGACTTTCACAAGGAAATCGATGGAAATCGATCATTTTATTATGATTAATATGGCAAGCGAATTTGTATCCCATAAAAAAATATGAATGATTTGACCATCACTTCACTGTAGCCCCCGGAGGTGGAAAAGTTTGGCAAGCCTAAACATTTTAATGCTTTGTTTTAAATCTGAAATTGCGACCCAATTTAGTTTGATAATTAATTTATTTGGTATAACATGTGATATAATTTCAAAATATTGACAGAGACGGTATGATGATCATATGTTTAACAATAAAATACATTGTTTGTGTGGGTGTGTGTAAGCGATCCTTATAGCCAAGTATATCAGACTCATAGACCATAGTTCTGAAATTAGATACATAGGGAATTCTATAGGTACCCGAAGGATGTGCACCTCGAAGCCAATTTTCAAACTTTAAATTTTACGATTCAAGTTTGCAGCCCAGATATTTGTTGGCTCTCGGAAAACGAATATTTGTCACATATATGTACATATTGCAGCAGTGGTTTCCAACCTCTTCCATTATATGACCCCTTTGTAGATTTTCAACCGGTCGTTGTTCATTTTTCTTCTTTTCCATGCATAGAGAAATAAAAAAATTAAATAAATACAAGTTTTACTTCGTCACGACTCCAGTTAGCGTCTCCTCAGAAATGTGTACACCGCGGCCCCAAGGTCGGGAACTAGGGAAACACTGCATTACACTATTTATTGTCAACGCAATAGGTTGCATAAAATAAAATAGTTACCATACATTTTACGCTTGTAGTTTAGAATTGGTGAAAACGTGTGCATCTTACATAAAACTGAGTTTAAAACGGGGGTAAATCCGGTGGAATTATTTAATATTTGTCGTGGCCGTGCAGGATCATCTAAAGGAGAATTTTCAGCGGTCTGAATCAGCAGAATGTTTCCATTTGTTTGTTTGTTTGTTTGTCCTCTGTTTACTCAATAACTACTGGGCCGGTTTCAATAAAAGTTGTATCAATATAGATTCCTATCGAGACCCCGAGGAGGGTGTTTATAGCACATAGTTATAATAACCCCTAAAGGTTGCAGCAATAGCGAGGGTGGCTCACACAATAATGATATAAATCCACTGGCATTATTTAATTTGTCTCTAAAAACGTCATGCAGGATCAGTAATGGTCCCATTCCCGTAGCCCTCTATGTATATGATACGTAATATTATTACGACAGCGTCTGAAGAGTGTTGAGTCTTTCCGAAGACTATATTTAGTGCGGAACAATAATATCGCAAATAAGAGATGCCCGTCGAAGTATAAATAAGTGCGTTGTATTATTCTAAACAGAGTGACGACTGCGGTGTATAATATTATACACAGGCGACAATATCTCACCCGCGGGTGACGTAGCGGGGAACGATCTCGGTACACGGACCGGGCACAGGACACGACAACTGCCGGAGACGGATGCAATCTCAGAGAGAGCTTATAAATTCCACAATGTCGGACGTTTCGAAAAGGGAATTATTTCAGTCATCCGGTAGCGGCCTCGCCATCGCCCCACAAACCGACACGAGGTCTGTTCCTATTGTCCGCTGATGGCTGTGGCGTGCTGGCGTTTGCACTTCGAAGATCAAATTCCCATTGTGCCAGGGGTCGACTGTACTTGATCGTCCTCCGAAGAGACGTTTGGCCACTTCCGAGTACTCTCGTAGGAGAGGGGGGGGGGTCCTAATGATTTTTCGCGAAACTGTAGAAGTCGTGACCAGAGGCGGACGTTTCGTTTGCAGAAATACTGCATTTTAATATTATATACTTTAATTATTGATTAACCTATTATGATATTATGTAAAATAAAAATAAAATAAAATATTAAACAGTTTCTTTTGCATTGGCGTCCCTCTAGATAAACTTTTTTAGAAGGGGCAACTCGTTAACGAATCTAGGTTAGGTATGAAAATCCATCTAGAAAAAAACAAAAATCAGGTTAATTACCCTCCTAGGGCTATCTTTCAATTGCTCTTACTACTTTTACAGAGATTTTTGTTTAATAATACATATTGTATTAGGTACTTATTTTTACGTTTGAAACATCAGTCTACTTAAAATGTAGTAATGGCCAAAAAAGTAATAGCTTTTATTCTAACAAAACAAATACAATTATTTTTTACGTTTGAAGTTTAAACTTGTTCTTATGTAGTTACTGTTAGTTATTTGTACAATTGCAATATTAATATTGACTAATTAACAATTAATAATAATAATATTAAGAGCATTAGACATTTTTATTTTGAATAATTCACAAATATTTATTATAATTTATAATGTTAATGCCGGGTGTATACGGGGTTATACGGCGTATATTGCGGTAATTATTATTTGCCTTAAGTGTTATTGTTATGCTGCTAGTCTAATCCTTCGAAAAACAAAAACACACGGTGTTTACGTCTTTTGAACTATTGAAACGTGTTGACCTTTGTGTAAAAGTCCAACGAATAACGTTATGGGTTTGGAACTCAGCGAAGCCGGCTTTTATATTATGGAACGTTATAATAACAGAACAAAATGAAGTCCGCCTGATTCATCTGTAAACAATCGGATATAATATAAGCTTGGTATTTATAACAAAAAAGAGAGGCGAGTAAAATAATAATTAGAAAAGAAAATATATAACGAGCCTCCAATAACGGAAGTCTCTGTCAACATCTATCTCACCTTTCTCTTAAACACGGTTAAAGATAGTGTACCTACCATATTTAACGTGATCGTGAATAATAATATATCTGGCTTTAATTATTTCGTTTAATTAACTTTTGATTGAATACCGTTTTGGGCGAAAACAAATTTCTCATCGAGTAATAGACACCGATTACATTGAACTGTATTTAATTAGCGCTCAACCATCCACCATGGATGTTAAGGTCAAATGGAGTAATTAATTAATTCGTTGAGGTTATGCGTTGTTGTCAAGCAACAATAATTAAAAAGTACGTACCTACAACTGAAGTACCTTCAATGTACGTGAAAACATTATAATTTTAATCCGAGCGTTAAAAATCGAACTTAATCCTTATTACAGTTTCAATAAAACATAAAACTTGTTATCAGGATAATTTTTTTTTGTGGAGGATATCATTTTAAAATTCGTCAATAAAATATTAATTTTTTTTGTTACTCCTCTTCTACATGAAAGGCAATATTACAAAATATATACTTTTGTACTTAATTTTTCTTTTAATAATTTACATTTATGCTTATTTTATAATATCTGTAGTCTTTACATTTGTATAGTCCTATA
Source organism: Myzus persicae (assembly GCF_001856785.1). Taxonomy (NCBI): domain Eukaryota; kingdom Metazoa; phylum Arthropoda; class Insecta; order Hemiptera; family Aphididae; genus Myzus; species Myzus persicae. The sequence continues at coordinate 101,245 of NW_019102340.1, forward strand.
TTGGGGCGATTGAAATTCATTTTTTTTTCTTAATAGTAGTCTTCAAATGCTAAGAAGCCAGCTTTTCATGAAACTATTACAATTTTATTATTTTTAAACTGTATTTGAGGGGGAGGGGGGTCTTGGAAGACTTTTGAGGATTAAGTTTCCACTACTTATTATAATATTATGTATATCGTAAAATATTATCATTTTATATTTCTAATGAAAATATAATAATGAATGCATCGGCAGGAACATGCGCAGTCCAACAGGAAGTAAACAAGTAGGTACCTACAACAGCGACCGGAAGTCTATACAAAACATCAATTGCAGAAAAATCACGAACACTATGTATAAAATGTATTTTAAGTTTGACTAACGTTTCAACACATTACACATTTTCCAATGATAATAATATGTGCTCGAGTCGTATCATCATGACCTAGAACTCGCTGCAGAGTCGCGGTCATCGAACTGCAGCTATTATTATGGTAATTGGAAAAAAAAAATATTTTAATCGCACAAACATAATAATATTTTAATGATTAAAACGACTATAACACCATTAATGTTATATTTCACGTTCGCGAAATCGATCTCGGAACGAGCCCACGGCGGCTGTTATATTCGCTCCTCCACGTCGATCTTTGGCCCCGAAGATTATTTCCGTACATTGAAACGCCGACGTCGCCCGATATCGTCTGTCGTGGAGGTAGATCGGCCGCGATCGTACACGATCGATAACCTCTAAATAATAACAACTCGTGGTCGCGCCTGCAGACGCAGTTCGCACACCGGACCGGATAGTTTTAGAATAATTAATATTATAATTTAGTTTTTTTGATAGCTGCAGTTCATGGTTCGAGCTGTTTGACTGACTTCTCCAGACACGACGTCATGAATAGCTCGGCGAGTATCCACTACACTGCCCTGACGTCGAACTATTCGTTCACGTTGTTCAAGGTAATGATATTATAATATTATGTTACCCGACTGTTGGAAACGCGACCGATGAAAGCGACATTTCCAACTGTCTACTCTGCTAATAAAAAATAGATTTTGAAAACAAACTGGACTTGTAATCAGTTCGATACGATTCTAGTAACGACTTCATTGGATTAAATTTTCTTTCCAGGAACTCGGCAGTTCAGTCGAAGGAAACGTTTTCGCTTCCACGTACAGCATACAGTTCCTGTTGCTGCTCCTGGCCTTTGGATCCAAGTCTAAGACCAACGACCAACTCAAAAAGGTCTTACACCTATCCAAAGACAAATCACCAAATTACGAAAACATCAAATCGGTCATTACAAGGCTCGAAGTATGTGAAAAAAATCTCCTCACTCTGAGTGTTTTTCAACATGGCAATAATTTTAATTTCAAAAATTCAAAAATGTAAACAAAAAATGGCAACTTATAATCACATAGTTTATTAAGTGGGAGAAACTAGGATGTATTTTTCAATCTAGAGTAATTGTATACCTATGAATTGTACTAATAATGATTTTCATCAGTTGATACACAATTAGATCGACTTGTAATTTCCGGTTTGAATTTTTACTTTTTAAAATAACGGTTTTTATAATTAATAATTCAAACAAAATTATTGAAATAAGCATAATACATTTTTCTGGTATTATATTTTTATAATAATCAAAAATATTTATATATTTTAGAATAATAATTATTAAAATATTGTATATAATAAAAAGTTGGGTATTAAATAGCATAAATGATTTAATCTAACCATAAAACCTGACTATAAGTATAATTAAATGATTTATGACATTATGATTACATACAAATAATAGTAATAATTATTTTATTCTATTGAATGTCGGTTAAAATATCAATATGATTTATTAATAAATTATTTAATGATTAGTTAAATTAAGAATTATAGTATACTTGTGTTCAAGAAATTAAATTAATACATTTTGAAAACAAATTATATAACAATAATTAGCAATTTTATGAGTCATTCGTTTTTAATGAACAGCACGTATCATAAAAGATATAAGTATTTATCAGTAGATAATGTAGTTATAAATAGTCAATTTAAGTTATTGACTTCATGATAATAATTCGAAATAATTAAATAATGGTGTTCAATATTCAAACAAAAAATTTAAATCCTCATACCTAATATTTATAAAAAAGGGTTTATAGTTTTAAAACAAAAAAAAATTGATTCAGAAAAATGTCTGTTAGTTTAAACAATACTTTGCAAAAATGTATTGTGCATTGAAGCATGAACGATTTTATTTATATAATTTTATTTTTTTTTTTTAACTGTGTACAGCAGTTTTATATTTTGTAATCAAGTGTATGTCAGTTATTGATTTTTTTTTATGCAGTTCTTTTTTTCAGCTTTTTTTTTGTTGTTCATAGTTTCAGGCAATTAATTCTTAATACTTGTGCTTTACCAGACTAATTATTATTAATGACTAGAAAAGTTTATAGTTGAATTTATTATTCTTAGGTCCCGGGGCATTTGACCGTCGCCAATGGAATTTTCTCGGACAAAGCATTCAGTTTAAATCCAGAGTACACTAAAAATAATCAAAAGTACTTGAACTCTGAAGTGAAGAGTGTCGATTTCTCCGGAAATCCTGCATCCGGGGTGTCGGAAGTTAACAAATGGGTTAATAGCAAAACCAATGGGAAAATTTCGGAAATTTTCAAACCAGGTAAAAATTTTAAGATAATAGCAACAGCTGTATCATAGCAGTGTGACGTACTGTTTTGTCGTCGGTGTCATCCGAAAAACAAACGATCGTACGGCGTACCTCAGTTACTTACAGTAGCGATATCATTATTTGCCTTCAGGTGACATTAACAAGGACACGGTGTTGGCTTTAGTGTCGGCCGTACACTTTCAAAACTCGTGGAAATCACCATTCACGGCGACGAAGAACTCGAGCTTCTGCCTCACGCCTACGAAACACATCGATATCAAAATGTTGCACCAAACCGGTCACTTTAAATACTATAAGGATGAACACTATAAGTTCTCGGCCGTCGAAATACCGTACAAAGTACGAGTCTTGTAATGCCCTCCCTCATATTATTGAAAACGTTGGAGCCCCCATCACCACTATTTGGCTTTTTTTTTTCCACCAGTGATCAAGAAAACAGGGGAGAGGATTTAAGATCTTTTGAAATTTCCTAGTTATTCTCTCAAATTATTATAAAAGAACAACCTATTTTAATATAACACTATTTGGTTCTCTGAGGACGAAATCGTCGTCGAATTGTTCCGGTCGGATCCGAAAAAAATTTAAATTTGTATTTTAATACTTAAGTTTTACTCAGTCATCATTTCCCAGAAATATTTTACTACCCCGAGTTTGGGCACGTGTCCTTCCACCCTTAGACCCTTAGACATTCTTCACCCCGAGCTTGAGAAAAAATCATTGTCCTGTGGCGATACACAATTAAACATTACATATTATTATACTGATCGATTGCGCTCTGTCATACGTAGGTGGGCGGTTACGAGATGCTCATCATATTGCCAGACAAGATGGACGGAGTAAAGGACTTGGAAAACGTGTTCCTTAAGAAATCCAAAAACTACGCTTACTTGCTGGGCAACATGACCGTCTACAATGTCGAGTTGGACGTACCGAAGTTTAGGTTCAAATCCGATTTGAATCTCGAAAAAACCATGCAAAACGTGAGTGCACAGAACATAGTTATATGCATACGTTTATTTTACAGCTGACGATTTGGTTGGTAAATATAAATATTTCGTCCGTACGTGCAGAGCCACCTTGACGGAGTTTGTCGGCGGCCGTCGGGTTTTACGGGTTTTTTTTTTTTTTTTTACCATTTGATGCACACGCTCGAGACAATGTTTTTTCATCTTCAGTGTTGACAAACAGGAAAATCAAATCATTTTATAAGTGTTGTTTATTTCGATAAAATCAAATCGGAAGGTCATGTTGTTTTTTTTCTATTCATATCTACAACAGCGCTCTATCTTGGTAGCCGTACAAATATCTGTCAAATACACCATTAACGTTTTAATTTGTTTTTAAATTAAAAAATCAAATTGAAAAAAAAACACTCCTGCAATATATAATATTATAGTATAATATCTAGGTGCCTTTCGACTTATATTTTCCTTTGATTCCGTTAATTGCAATAAAGAGTTTCAATCAATTCACATTATAATAAATTATATACATTCTTAATAAAATATAATAATGATAATAATAATATGTGATTGACTGAATTCGTTTAAATGTATTTTATTGTTCGCTATGTGAATGTAATGTTACGATATCAGAAAACATAATTTTTAAAGCTCTAATTGTTTGTATAACCATGTTATCACATTATTGTCAATGATGTCGTGGATAAGTAAAAAATTTAAATTATTATATAACTTATTCTAAATCGAATTAAATATTTACTTTAAACTGATATACGTCATCTACAAACGGGTTATTCGATAAACAAGATAATATTATAATTTACAATACATAGGACATACTATTATTTTGAACATTTGTGTGCCCGCATATATTCTTCGCAGTTTTAAATGATTTAATATTTGACGAACAATAATATTATTTTAACGTACCTATAATATTAGATAGATACCGAACTAACAGTTTCTATTAAATACTTTTAGCTAAAATCATATCGATTTCCGCTTCATAGGTAGCTATAATTGTTGATTTGATTTTCCCGTCTACATAATATATTACCTAATCTATCGTTACTGAAAACGTTTTAAGCATAACACTGCTTGTCTGTATGTGAACTTGGTTGTATTCGAGTAGGCAGTCCAAATTATTATATAATGCTATAATCGTGTAGTAAATTAAAACTTAGACATTGGTCGAAGACAACGGAAAAGATATAAAAGGTTAGATCGGGAAGGTCGGTACATTGAGATTGTGTCCAATGAGAGTTACTAATAATGAATTCGTAACAATTTACACTTTAAACAGTATATTTAAAATGCCTACTATTGTCGACGGAATATATAATTCCAAATATTTTAGAGTACAATATTATTTTCAATTTTATCGAATAACTGGAACTTTTTCATTTTATAAAATACTATTTGATTTAACCGTTTATTTCTGTTCCACTGAAATTCATAAAACATATATTATAGTCAAAATATCTCTAATCTATGTGTATTCATTTATGTTAATTCGGTTGAAATAAAATATAATGTGTTCGTGTTGGTTGTATCTTCGAGTACCTACGTTGTTATAACACAATATGTTTATTTATTTTTATAGTTTTAACATTATCCAGTCAGCTTTTTAGTAAGGACTTACAGGGACAGTAATTTTTTGAAAATTATGCTGGGTTTTCGTTTTCATATTTTCAACCCATATTGATCACATGATGTTTATGTTATATATCTACGAATTAAAAATTAGCGCGACATTTCTATTTTTACTTTTACTTTTTATTATTTTGTACTGTTATTACTTTTTGCTAATAGGTAACTACTACATGCATATACATACCTACAATTCTTGAAATGTTTTGAGCACTACAAGTATATAGTTTCAAAGTTTAATATTTTCAACGAAAACAATGGATTAATCAAGGTCTCAAATTTTCGCAATCTGATAAAACAACTAACTATTGTAACTTTTGATTCTTAATGAACCCTTGTTTCTTGATTTCTTTAAAAATGATTTTAATGTAGTCGATAAATGAAAACGCATATATTATTATCTTGAGTTAATTTTAGTAATTTGATTTGAATATAAGATTAAGTTGTCCGTTTTCTTTTATCAAAAAATTTAAACATTTGGTTTATTTCCAGAGGGGATTAATATTTATCTTTATTTTAAACTTTTTAATATATAAAAAAGAACGTCTTCATTGTAATGTAATAAAATATAGTATGTAGCTAGTTTATTACAAAAAATATATTTTCGTTGACTTTAAATTTGATGTTATCGTAAAAAATTGTTGATTTAATATTAAAGTGTCTCACAACACGTTGTCTATAAGTTATAACTTATAACTAAAAGAAATGACGCGTATGAAGCGAATATCTGACAAATAAAATATTTTTTTCGCGATACCTAAAAATATTATTATCATGTGTAGGTGGCACAAGATAATTAGTTTGCGACCTACACGTTGAGAATTACTAGAAGTGTACCAGGTACCTATTTAATATTATTTGTATGATTCATCTGAATAATAATTTTACCCCGGATTTTAGGTTATGTCGTAGTGTATACCAATGATGTTTATTTTTCCATTGGCGACAAAACTATTTTTGGTAACACATATATTATTATTTTGTACTATTCGATGTACAGCACATATTTTGTTATTAATTATTAATTATTTATATCGTGTGAATGGTCGGTTCAGTGTAATTTCGGTGTAATGACTACGAAAGTGACGTGCGCGGGAACAATATCACATAATAAATTTGGCATTTACAGTGTTCACCAAGTCAATACAATAATATTATATCATGATATTAGAGATGAGATACGTATTTTATACTCTGAATAACTTCCAAGAGCAATCCGTTTCCAAAACCAAACGAAATATTCTAACCGTATACCACTATTTATATACCTGCGCTCTACCTGTAATATCCAACCGTTTTATAAACTGTCGGCCAACTAAACTGTCTCAGTAATTATCTACCCGCCCCCTCCACGATAACGTCCCATCAATCTATAACATTTCAATTTTGTTGTCGACAGTTGGGTTGCACCGAAATGTTCACGCCCAGCGCCGATTTCTCCGAGCTCAGCTCGTCCGCCGCTGGAAAGCTGAGGGTCAGCAGCATGAAACACAAGACTTACGTGGACGTCAACGAAGACGGAACGGAAGCCGCGGCCGTCACCGGTAAGTCGCAGTCCTTCCATCGGACTTTTGTTCGAAGTCTTCCGATTTTTCGGATTTTCAAGCGAATATTAAAACGCAAACGAGATTACCTAACTCGCAACGGTCTTACACTGCAGGTGCCAGCATAGCCAACTACAATCTGGAATACGTTCCGGCCAACATCAAGAAGGTCAAGTTCCACGCTTGTCATCCGTTCTTGTTCATCATCAAGAAAGACAGAGACATCATTTTCATGGGCAGACTGTCCGACCCGACAGCGTAAAGAGCCACACTTATGTTATCACGACGCTGCAGTGATGCACGTATATTATAGCACTGTGTAATAACGAGATACTTGTATAATACGATAATATATGATAAGGTTTCTGCCATTTTTTTTACGTCGATAATGATGATCGTAATTTTTATAATATATATATAGGTTTTTTAAAGAGTCATAATATTATACAGAACGAAAATCAAAGGAAAGCATATTACTATTTTGTGTGCCAAAAATCTTACGGTATAATAATATAATATACGGGTGATTTTGTAATCATGCGAACAATATATTTTTATGCCTACATTATGCATACGTACAAATTATGATTTTTGGAATTTTTAAATGCCTCATATTTTTGTGTAGGTACTTTAGATTTTGTGTACCACTTAAGCATCACCCTATTATAACACAAACTTATCTTTTTAAAATTACACCCCTCCAACTCCTTTCACTTTTGATTATTCAGCAGATAATTTCTTTGAGAATTTTGATGAATGTAAATGAAAATTCGAACGAGTAGTTTTTGAGTTAAGAAATTGTATGTATTATGGATAGTAATATGTGTGCGATAATTATTATTATTTAAGTAGACATAGGGGCTTAGGTAATTTGAAATCGTTAGTAATTACTATTGATCTATCAAAATAAAAAATCTAATATAACATATAGTTTATATATTTTTTTTAAAACTATTTTTAAGGATAATCATCTAAAGTATAAACATTCTAATAACTCAAAAACTACTCATTAGAATTTTCAAGAAATGACCAAGAAAATTATCCGCTAATTAAGCTGTAAACAAAAGGGAGGTTGTCATTTGAAAAACAGAAATTTGTATTGTCACAGAGCACTTTTGAGTAGTACAAAAAATATCAGCAATTTGAAAATATGGTATTTAACTATAGTTAAAATTTTAAAAATCAAAATTTAAATAATATTATACTATTGAAGGGAATATGGGGTGGAGCGTACTTAAAATATATCGTCCAGTATATACATGATTATAATCTCGGAAAAGCATCGCTGTCAAATAATTTTACTGCGGTTTATATTTTTGTTAGTATTTTTCGGTAATATTATTGAAATATTGTATTATATTTATGGTTACACAATATATGCAGACAGATATTGTTGTCACCAAATGCTTCAAAGAGGCCGTCCTGTAGGTGGACGTGAAGACGATGTGTGTTATGCTATTTTTAATGATTTGAATGAGTACGCACTGTATCACTGTTAAACGAAAACAAGTCAAATCACATTTAAAAATTATTTCTTGAGAAGCAAAAAAAAAAACCTTGAAAATATTATCTGATGGATTTTACGGTGCTTAGAAAGTTATGGAATAAAAATTTTCAATACATTACAAAGGGAAGCAATAAATATTTATAGACTTTTAAAATCAGCCGTTTTTAGTCTAGTGGTTTTAATGGAAATATTATCATATCGAAAAATCCAATGCGAACAAATAATCAGGTCGTATAAGCGCTGCGCGATACGCTGTTTGAAGTATTATTGTATTGACTGCGCGCAAAAGACTAACGCGAACAGACCAGAGTATGGTAGCATTCTTAGTTAATCTTTAAAAACAAAAAACCAAACGAAAAAAAAACGGAATCGTAAAACTTATAGCTCCAGTGCAGCGCAGCTTAGAATACTAAAGTCACGACATCGTGTTCAGTGAATTATATTATATGGAAGCAATTTTAGACTTCATAACAAAACGTTTTATTACCGTCTCTCGTTGATCGATTTTTTTTTTTTCATAAAAACAAATTATCATCGATGCGCGTATAAATTATCTCCGTGGACGCATAAAAATCTCGAAATTTTCGGAGATAAAACGTTTTGCTCGCCCGTCGAAGTGAGCGTTCGTTTAGGTGTTATATTATTATTGTGTACATTTTTACCTACACAACTCGCGCACAAAATACACTTCGAATGATCGCGATGTCGCGTACTTGAGAGCAAGATTTTCAGTATTTTTAGCAATTACAATTATTAATGTCTTAGTCTTATCGTCCCCGCCGATGGCGCATGAATATTATATTTTAACTCTGAAAAACTCGACGAGTTTCCGAAAACGATAACGTCGTCCCGAGTGTCTCGATAAGCGATCGACGCTCAGCGTACACATCGTACCAATTCAAAAGAAAGTATACAATTTTCAAGGGCGTCGGGGACGTGAATGATTTTTAACACGCACTGTTTGATCTTAAAAAAATTGTAGTATTTATGGTTAAAATATCATGAAATAAAAGTCACGGAAATATCTGTCTCTCACGTCCCTCGCCCACCCGTCTGACCGCAACTGTACCTTATTCTATATAATATATTTTAATGCATCTGAACCGGATGCACATCATTCCGCGGATCGTCAGACCAAATATCGGTAAATCAAAAAAAAAAAAACGTAATAAATGCAATATTTTAACACTAGGTCACCCATCTACAGAGGCATATACTATGTGTGAAGTGCCAAAATAATTTATGCCACGACCCCTCGGGAGTTATCGTCATCCACACGTTATTCTGATTTAAAACTTTTTCATAAACACATTATTGAATCAATACTACAACAGATGGTTGATATTATGCTATAATATGTGTATAGTATATAGATAAACGAAAACAAGCAATGACTGCGGTTGTTATGAAAACGATCCATCAAAGGTCTAGTTTTCGATATTCCTAAAACAACATTTTGTTGATTAAATAATTATTTTTTTAAGCGAATAAATTTAAAAAATAAAAATCTCAACCACGGTTCATTTATTATATTGGTGATATTTTGTGAAATAAATTGCTCCGAAAAATTGGAAATGCTAATTGGAAATATAATTTACACGATACGTGGGTGCGGCATAGCATCATCGAGACTGTCCCCCTCCCTCCATTCACTATATCACCAGGTGGGTAAATTATTATGATATAATTATAATGGCCACGGAGAGAACACCAGCAACTGACCTTTTCGTACTGAACGCTTACCTACTGTAACCGGCTGGAAGTGACCGATATAATACTATTATCGTCAACCGTTTGTGAATCATAATATTATTATTTTCCCTAGGGATTTTATTGTCGGATGCACTAACGGGGTCGTCGCGGTTTCCATCAATTTAATTTGACATTATTATTATTGTTGTGCGTGGTACAAATCAAAAAGTATCATAGGCGAACTCGTCGTGGGTGGTCCTGCGATTGATTTTCTAATCTGGAGGCGGTTCGTCATGATTTCGTTCGAAAATACCTATTATGCGCGTGACGACGACCGACAATATTGTTTTCGCGTACCATAATTTATTTCCAGCAGGTGGTTGTAAGACATTCACGCACTCGACTTATGCTAATCGAAAGACGGCCGGTAACTGCAATAATAATAATAATAATAATATTATGTGATCACCCGAAAACCAGTGGCCAGTCCGCTGTCTTGTATCGTTACGATTCAATGATGCATAATTTATTATGGTATATCAATATCTAACACCTAAATATTACGAAAAATAATTATTATTCGAGAGGATCCATTCTGATAATGCAATACGATTTTTTTTTACATAAAATCGACTAAATTATGTTTTTAACAACCGAGAAAAAAAATTCTATATTCATTTTCTCCTGAATAATAATATCGACATCGAATCAGAAAAACCCGTTGAATATATTCCAATACATTTTACGGAAAGCGTCAACTGTTGTTTTTACCATTTAAGTTGTCTGCTGTCGATATTATAAAATTGTACCTACTGATGTCCATTTGATCGCAAAGTATTTCAACATTTTTTCTCTATAAATATTTTTTGTTGGACAATACATCTCATTGAAAATGTATGTTATGTACCGTACTACTGCAGTGATTGTTTGTTTTGCAACAAATAATTCAAATTAAAATATTATCACTCGACAATAAATAAATATGAAAACATCGTAAGTACACAGACTTACAAATCGCATTATCATGCCTTGTTATTTTTGTGACAGATGTAAGTTCCCACCTAGAAATAAAAATACACCCCCCATGTAAGTTCTTATGCTAGAAACAAAGTACGCACACGTACAGAGTTATTCACACAGCATGCTCGCCCTTTTATGAACATGTTGAAAACGAAATATTCTTGATGTTTTTTTTTTATAGCTGAATGCTCAATAACATAATATGTGCAATTTTGTATTCGATTTTCTAGTCGTTATGAGTTTTAACTCTGTGTAAAAATATTCAATCAAATAAATCAAAAATGTATTTGATAATATATTTTTATGTACCTGCAGCTTATACGATATAAGTCAGCCATTATTGAAATCACAAAACATGCAGTCAAGGCTATATTTTAATCTCAAATGTCGTTTTCTTAGTGAAAATTAATTACATTTACAATCTGTATTTTGTATATCAATAGTTTATTTGAATAGAGAAAGTAATATTTTTTTTAAATGCACATAGTAGACATGGAATACACACAACGAGTAAAAAACTATGACGATGGGGAGGTACATGATTGATAACTTCGATTTTCCGGTTATTTTTAGTAGAATTAAACTCATGCACTGTTCAAAAATAATGACACGTTCAAAATGTCCTCCGCGTATAAATATAGTGTGGCAAAACATTGATTACTCCAGACGGAGTGGTGCCTTTGGAATGGCGGTCGAAAGAGATTAAATTTGAGGTCAGTGCCAATAATAATATTATCGTTTACCTACCCTTGGGAGTGCCTTTAGTTGGAGGTACTGATTTTCTACCATAACGTCTACCGGAAAATTGGGCCACGGCAATGGTGTAGTGACATGGCCTATATGTTGCGCCGTGTGGCAAGGCGCCACGATTTCATTCCGAGGCGATGCGTAAAATAGATTAACACATCTTGTACGACTTTTAATTGTGACACTATCTTAATGGAGTTGTATATTAATTATTTATCACGAAAATTCGAATGATGCGATATGGAATCTAATAATCCATCCACCTTTCAGACGCAGCAGAGCACAGTGTTGGAGTTCTGCGGATCGCGTGTCGGTCGCTCTTTTCCTTTTCACACTTTCGTTCCGTTATGACCTACCGTGCTTGCTGTCTCAAGTCTGTGTCCGACATCGACCAAGCTTATGTATTGAACCGTTTGGCACGCTTTTGATTGTACTCGGTATTATACGACGTGTGTATCACAAAATTTTTCCTGAAAATAATTCCTTCGTCAGAGTTGACCGCCAACGGTGCAGTAGATCGTGGTAAAACATCTACAGGATTTCGCAATTTTCCGCTCAAGTCGACTAAGGCCTATAGCATCGTTCAACATTTTGAAAGGAGCCATGGAAATGCAACATAACTGTCATGCAAAATTAAAAGTTATAATTAGTAGTTAAAACGGCCATTACACAGTATAATAATGATATAAGACTAAGTACAACTAACAATACCAGAAGTGACAATTTTGTTAAGAATTATGACTTTTATGATTTAGTTAACGGCTATAATATGAAATAATGTCTTAAGATTATGAATGTTAAATTAAAAGTGTGATTTAATTTATAATTAAGTTTAAAACAATTATTAAGTACTCCACTTGGAGGAAATGTTTTTCTTGATATTATATAAGTTATTGATAATGCATATATATAAGTTATATGTACTTTCTAATAATTAGAATTACCTTCGGAAAACTGTGTTTGGTACATCCTGGAATGCCTTGAAGACTTCATGTACGTGTATAATGTATAACAAGAGTGAACCAATAGTGTGCTTCACTCTGTAAAAAAAAAAAAAATATTCGTAAAAATTAGTTAAAAAAAATTATAGAAACATATTTAACCCGTACAAAGAGTATTCCACAGTATGGCCACGATGCAATTCTTTACGAGAGGCTGTCATAACTACGACTTGATTCACTTTAGTCTGCAGTGTTGGTTAACAATCAAAGTTGTATTATCATTAATTATGCTAATTAAGTGGACGGATGTTTTACATTTTAAGTACTATTAACTTTCAAATAAACCTACTCTGAAGTTTGACGTGCTCGAAGAGTAAAGACGAGGACCAGTTGCACTGAGTTTAGTATTTATTTTGTAGATGGGCGTTAATTATATTATTATTGCAACCTTTACGAGACGATCTGTCGTCAGTGGACTTGATTCATAATTTGTTTGTTTTTTTTTAATGTTCAATAAAAAAGGTATTTTAATTCGAAATAGAGTTGTACATTTTTACATTTTTACTTCAATGGACTTGACATTTATATAAGTAGGTATATAGTGTTAATTAATAATAATGATACACAGACGCATAGTTTATCAAGGATATTATATGGTAATCAAATAGTAAAATAGTTATAGATTGAACGTTATCCATTTATACATTGTTCATTTATATAATATGGTATATATAATTAATATTAAAATATACATTACATTGATAATAACATAGTCATTATGGAACCGATATGATTGAGTAATGATTAAGGAATATTATTAGACCACAGAACATATTGGTAGAGTAGTGTGGCGGTAAGGATCAGTGGCAAATTATCCAGGCATAATAAAAAAAAACATTAACAGTAAAAATACAAAAAGATATTTTATCACCAACAATATAGTATTATTATATTCGTATTTAAGAAAAATCATAATGTGTAACAAACATTTTATCCGTCAAAATATCTAATATTATTGTAAATTTTACTGACGGAGCATGCAATAACTGAACAGGTGGCAAGCTATATGATAAATCTCTATTGTTATCGCTGTGAAATACCATCTATACCGATACTCACTATCAGCCGTGGTACAAATACCATCCAGGGCTTGCTTTTTCGATTTCGTCAATGATTTTCACACGAATTTATATTCGACAGTATTGTACACTAACTGTTGATTAATATAATTATTTAAGTATTATATTAAATTTAAGTCATATTATTAACGAAAAAGAGTAATTAATACGTTTAAAGTAACAATTTTTTTTTAAATGTAATTAATCTTGTGATAAATTTGTATCACTTAATAATTAATACATTATGATGCATGAGAATGCTCATATTTCGGAATCAGCATTCACCACAGGTAACGAAGGGATCAATCGTTGTAGCAAGATTTCAAAGAAATTCGCATAGCCATGTAGGTAATATGATAGCATGGGGGTCAGAAGCAAGACGGAGCTGGGAAGCGACGCCTGGGTTTTTTATTCCTCCGGATGAGGTGGTTTGTCCGGTTTGTATTACGACACTTGAGGTTGGCTTTGTACTCCTTTGTAACCGGAAGTGTTATCGCCTCCACGCGGGGCTCACATCGATGGGCTTCTTATATTATTGTTACACTCGTCTGCAGAGGAATGTGACCTTCTCCGAAATCGACACACTGTGGTGGACCACTCTTGGCACCGTAAGGTATTTCCACCTTGATCGCTGTGTATGCGTATTATATTGGAGAGGATAGATCGAGAATAATATCCTTGTTATGATAATCGTCTGCCGGATCGGGGAAGACGACATCAGAGTAGGCCTTTGTCCGTTTATCGTGACGTCCGCAACGCGTCGTTGGATCGAATGGCGAGTTATTGTACCTTCTACTGCGATATTATGCTTGATGAAATTCTATAAGACTATATTATATGCAGTCAGATATCTGGTGGAAAATTATTAGTTTTCAAGTCCAAATCATTAGCTCGCGGCCAACTGTATAGCTGATATAGGATACTGCTGCAGTGCACTTAAACAATATCGAGTAGGCGTGGCATTGAACCCGGACCAAATGTTTTCCGCTGATTGGCAGCGTATTAATTTGAAATTGTCATTGTTCGATGGTTTAAAAATGAAAATATTCTCCAGCGAGTATTTACCGCAGTTGATTTGACATTTTTTCTCACGAATGGGGACTTAAATAGGTATACAAATATTGCACTGTTAAATATTTTTTTATAATTTTCTTTAATAATTTTATTCAATAATTATTTTAGTAGCGAACAAAATATGTAGATATGTACGTGATTGTCTTATTCTGACAAAAAATGTATTTATATTATAACTCTGTGCCTCGTAACTGTACGCACACCAGCAAATGCCATAATTCTGTATTTTTGTGATTACGACTTATAAGAGAGTGATACTTGTAAATCCGTCCCCAATTAAAAATGATACATACTTTTCAGTTGTCAGGTTTTAACAAATATTTTTTCCTTTGGGTGGGTTTTCAATGCAATACAATATTTTCCACCACTAACAATTTTATATTTTATCAACAGAAAAAAACATTCTATTTTTTTACTGTTATTAAAGTATTCGACTGTTAACTGCAAAGGTCATTAGCCTACAAGTCTCACAATGGTTTATATTTTACAATTTTTTTTTACATTATTCATAAGATTTAGAAGTTATTATTTAGGTATAGTATTTATTCTTTTCAAAAACATTGAAAAAATCCTTATCAATACCTACATAGGTTTATATAAAATATTTCATTCGTGATTGTTAATTAATAAATGCAACCGGAAATGCTTAGCTGGCACGTTGAGAATATTTATGTTGATATAGCTTCTATGTACTGCGCCTTGGAAACCTAAGCAAAATTGTATAACATTTAATTATATACACAGGAGTACACTTTGTATAAAAACTTGAAAAAAAAAAAAATTAATCTCGTAATATTCAAATATTATACTATAGTATATTATTTAAGCTTATAAGCTATAATAGAGAACTACTTAAAAAAAACATCAAGCATTGTTAACTTAGGCAAAAATTTAATTAGAGAATAATAAATTAAAACACAATATTTATTATTTGGTAAATAATTTAACATAAAGAAAGTTTTCAACATTGGGTAATTATTATACCTGCTATAGTATAATAATATTACGTACGGGGAAACTAATAGGAATACCACACATGATGAAAAAGTAATCTCTGCTTATGCGCGAGTACGTGGAGCTGGATCGTGGACTTTTTATGACTGTATGTGGAAGTGTACAATGTTGGTTGTATCACGAAGTTGAAACTATTTTTATTTATTAATTTTGAGGAAATATACAGCTTGTATTGCATAGTAAGTACATTTGATAAAATGCAGAGAAATATAATTATTAACAGTAAGTCTTAAGGGCTAAGACTAGGGAGGTTACCTAGTGCCAATGTGACAGTTTGAATACATATAGATTAAAAAAAAATATATATAAAAATCAGAATGGGTATTATATGATTGAGAAGGTGCACCAATCGTCATGCTGTTCCAACCCTTACAAAACCAGAGACTAATATCCCCGTCGTCACTGATGTAGTTGAGTTTGAATTAACCGAAACTGAAAGATTTATAAATACCAAATAATAATTATTATTATTGTATGTCTTATTATTGATAAATGTCAAATGGAAAAAAAAAAACAATTAATTTTTATTCATAAGTAAGTTCCAAGTGATTATTTCAAATAGTTTCGTCGCAAGAATGTCGCAACATATATTTTTGTATTTATGTATTTTTTATGTTATATTAAAAAAAATTGTACGTCATCGACGACGGAAAATTAATTTTAAGTTCCGACCACTAGAGAACAGCCAGGCAGTCTGTTATAACAATCGTGCCCGATCGCGTCTTCACTTCCTTGAATTCGACAATGGACGTAATAACAATTATAAGTTGGCGTGTCGTTGGCAGTTTTATTTAAAACCGTTATTTATTATTAAACTACCTATTTATTTTGTGAATAAACATTTTAAGAAAATCTTAATGTCGATGAGAACATTGGAATAATATCCCATAAATTGCGAAAACGAGTCACTTATTAAAATAAGAAGGAAAAATGAATTTTCCAATGACGTTTTTTTTTTGGAATGTAGGTATTATTTCTATTTTTTAAATTACTATGAGCTTTCAGAATTGAGATAATATACATTTTTTTATCAATTCCTTTAATATTACTAATTATTTTATTTTCAAACAAATATATGTTATAACAATCTCTTATATTATAAAACGCTGAATAGTGGAGGTTTTATCACTTCGCCGTTATCACGACGGCCTCGGTTTTCTATCGAATACGATATTTTTTCGAAATTCGTCAAGATTTTATGTTACCAGGTTTCTTCCGATTTTGACCCTTTTTGGGCTCCGTTTGTATTTAATTCGTGTTCCTCAAAAAGAAAGTCTTTGCGTGTTAGGGTTTCGTTCATTTTAAGTCCATAGCGGTGGCAATCTCGATCGAATACTGTGTCGCCCGGCCGCCCTACGTCGCACGTATTTCTCGCTTTTTTCGTTTTTTCGTTTTTTCTCCACAGGTTTCGTCTTTTCGTACACCGTTTGTGACCGAATCGCGTAGTAAACTTCTTTTAAAAGACATGCGTATGAAGTTTTCACTCGAAATCGGTTCGTACGCTTCGCAATCGCGTTAAGAAATGATGCGGACGACCGACCTTCAATACACGTATATGTATAAGTCGAATACGATTTTTGTGAATAACTCAACGATTCCATTCAAATTTTATTATTTCAAATTCTAGAAAGTGTGGTAAGTAATTTCTTTTTTTTTATCGTAGTTTATACAATAACGGTTCTATAAACCGTGTTTCAGGTTATCGGTCGTAAGCGGTGACGTTCGTTTCCACAAACAACGTGGATTTACTATATTATAAGCTGTATTACTGTTTTTTTTTCAATAAAAATTAAGCCATGTACTATATTCGTCGTTTTGTACATTATATTCATAATTCACTAACCTTTATTCATAATACCTATACCTATATTTAAGCTGGATCTTACAGGATCATTTGAATACTACTGTGTATCACAATACTTTTTTAGAGCGACTAGAGGCAAATAAATAGCTATTTACTTTCACCATGACTGGCATAATATATGATATGAAAAAAAATAAAGGAAAAAGGGGGGGGGGAAAGGGGAAAATAGAAAAAAATAAATAATAAATTTGAACAAAATAAAAAAATAAAAATAAAAACAAAAATAAACAAAAATTTGGAAAAAAAAAATTAAATTAAAAGTAAAAATAAAAGTAAAAAAAATTGAAAAAAAAATAAAAAAGGAAAAACAGTTTGAAAAAAAAACGAAAAAAAAAAAATTAAATTAAAAATAGAAGTAAAAAAAATTGAATAAAATAAAAAAGGAAAAAACAAATTTTGAAAAAAAAAAACAAAATAAAAAGAGAAATAAAAAAAAAAATAAAAAAAGGAAAAATACATTTTGAAAAAAAAACAAAAAAAAAATAAAAGTATAAGAAAAAATTGGGGAAAAAAAATAAAAAGGAAAAAATTAAAAAAATTAAAAAAGGAAAATCAAATTTTGAAAAAAAAAATTTGAATAAAACAAAATAATACATTTATTTTTATTATTTTGGTTTTTACATTTTTTTGTTTTTTTTTCAAAATTTGTTTTTTCCTTTTTATTTTTTTTCGATTTTTGTTACTTTTATTTTTATTTTTAATTTAATTTAATTAATTTTTTTTTCAAACTTTGTTTTTCCTTTTTAAAATATTTTTTCATTTTTGTTTTTATTTTTATTTTGTTCAAATTTTTTTTTGATTTTTTTCCTTTTTTGATTTAAAATATAGGACCGTTGAGACGACTATTAGTATTAGCACTCTAACAATATCATATTTTAACAGTCCAATAGGGTCCAGTGCAACAATCATTGACAAAAAGTTCAATTAATTATAATTATTGTGATAACTTATACTTTTATAGTTGCAACATGTAGCTTTCCCCTGTATTGATAGATACTTCGTATTACAATTATTAATCGTTTACTAACTCATCATAGACAGTTACTAATATGAAATGGAATTCACTGAAGATGAACTTACCATATTATATTTTCTTGGGCATAGTTTTTTTTTTTTATAATTTAAGTCATTTATAAATGTCAGAATAAATCACTGATAGTTGTGATATATCATAGATTTATTTAAACGATTTTACGTCAGATTACAATATTTTTTAAAAACAGTGTATGCTCAAATCAACAAGTCAAAAGTCGATTGTTGTTACACCGACAACTATCAAAAACGTAAGTGTGAAAAATATCAGGCAACATTTTTTTAAATTTGTATCAAAATAATCACGCTGTATATCGTGCACATATTATGACCGTGACGATAATACGTTTTGCATGTTGTGTTACGTAATCGATGAACTGAACTAAAACCGCATGCTCTCTTATAATCTCAAACGGTCGCGCAGCTTCCGAGAAGCCCTAGAAAAAAGAAATGAAGAAAACAACCGTGAAACTACTCGTGTTCAAAATATCGTGTTTTCTATCATTACAACACACCGCAGAGCAATTTGTGCTCAGAGCACTATAATATTAAGGAAATATTATTATTACAAAAATATTAAAGAAATATTATTATTATTATATCGTTGTTGGTTCAGGAATTTATAGTGTCTCTTTTACGCGCTGTATATTATGTTTGGAGTTGTGTGACATCGGGAGCGTATTAAAACTTATCAACTCGCGATAACATAATGTATTAATGTTAGATATAACTTCAGAGTTCAGAATGTATGCCAAAGAAGAAACTGTACACAGCGTATTAGCCATCGTGTATTATTATATAATTATAATATACATTAACTATGGTTTTGCATTAATTATATTCCCGGAAAACCCTTTCAGCTTCTTCGTGATTCATGTTATTGGATCAATAACTAAAGGCATTCGGGTCTTGCGTTTTCCTTAAGATCGGTAGGTATAATTCGTTTCAATAAGGGTTGTCTATGTACTTATATTCATAACTTAAGGATAGTCTACTCGAAATAACATAATGTTCAAACACGACAGTCTCCCTATAGTCTTATAGGCACATAACTTGTGATGAGAACGTTAAATATAAAATAATAATCTTGTTGTTTTTATGTATTTTAAGAACAAAACACTGTTTTTAATAATGATTAATAACAGTGTAGTATAATAATAATAATAATAATAATAATAATAATTATATAGAGATGTCGCGCATACACGTAGCTGGTAATTAAAAAAAAAAGAAAAAGAAAACGTTAGGTAGGTGAAACGAAAAATTAAAGCTTATACTACTCGTGGAGTCGAAATGTAAGAAGAACAATAAGAAGAGAAATAAAGTCTCTCTCTCCCTAGCGCCAGGTTCGCATTGTCTTACTTGCGACTCATCTCTTCCGGTTTTTTTTCCGTCAGTCTTCCCCAAAACAAATGCACTTCCTACCTAGACAATACCTCAACTGTATAGCATACGTGCTCATAAATTATGTATAATAATATGTGTGTGTGTACATATTTTGTATTAGCCGAGAGCTGTTGCGCGATCTCCGCCGTGTTCTCGGAAGTAAATCGTGTTCGGTACAATATTATCTTCATCGCCGTATACCACGGTAATATAATATAGTCGTATTAATGTATTATGATGATGTGCACACATCGCGTTGTCGGCAGCCACTCTTATATTGCACGAATGTTGTTGTCTGACACAAAAGCTCGGGGCGACTACCTGTATGTATATTATATGCATGTAATAAGTATAAAAAAAATAAAAAACAACATCCAAATTAAAAACATAAAATAAGTAGCCGACTCATGTGGGGGGTTTTAGAAATATTACCATAGGTACATATTATTTGTGAACCAGTATTATACAGTACGTTATATATGAGTAATACATATATATAACATACTGTAATATATATATATATGTATTTGAAATTAAATGCCGACTGACGACCACGCCATTTACAACGCCGCAAAATGTAATGGATTACCTACCTATATTGCTGATTGCACAGCTCGATTTGGGCGAAGCGAATAGCAACGGTCGGCATCTGATTTTTTTCACAGAGTTTTAAGCAAGTATACATGTATTGGGTAATTATTGTCGATGAGGGTATATTATAATATTATTAACAGCGTGTATAATTTAAAGACCTGCAAGGCCCGGGGCCTGCCCGACTCGGTCCTCAAAAAGCCCGGCCCGTAGTGACACTGGACCGGGCCGGGCCTTCAAAATAAAATAAAGGGCTGGACCGGGTTTGTTAAGTCTTGGAGTTATATTTCGGACCTGGCCATCGCTTTTTTTTGCCATAATTTGTCGGACCGGGCCGGGACAGACTACGAATAATAAATCAAGGGTTGGACCGGGCGTTTTAAGGATTTTTCTTCGACAATAAATAATCATAGTTTAAAAAATATTACATGTGAAAATTTTACAATATTTTTAAACCAGCCTTATAAAAAAAATCTAAGATTGGACCGGGCTTTTTTTAACAAAACTTTATATATTAGCTTTAAAAAAATATGACTGACAGAGCCGGGCTTGAGGATAAAATGTGTGGACCAGACCGGCCGAAAATGTACGGTCCTTGCAGGTCTATAGTGTATATACAGAGTGTTTTTGTAAGCATTCTCATCCTATTTGTATGCTTAAATTATGCATAATATATTAAAATTCAGATTTTCGGATTTTTTAAATGGGTACACTTGAAGACTATGTTTCGAATTATTGAAATTTTTTTTGTACCGCTTAATGATGATCCTGTGACAATACAATCTTCAGTTTTTCAAATAGAATGAACCTCCCTTATTTTTTTTAATTATGAAGCAGATATTTTTTTTTGAGAATTAAGTTGTATATCCACTCAATAATAGGTGTATTACAAAAAATATAAGACATTTGAAAATATGGTATTTAGGTCTAGTTAAAAATTCTAAAAATCAGAATTTGAATAAATGTGCTATTTAAAGGGAAAATGGAGGTGGGCTTGCTTAAAAAAATCACCAAGTAGAAATTATGCAGCTTATGTAAAGTATGAAATTAAATACTGACCAACGGCGATGCTTTCTTTTAAAACAACTCACAAAATTAATAGCTACCTATAATACGGATCGAACAGTTCGATCCAGGCGAATCGGCAATATCGCTTCCTGATTAGTTTCGCAGAGTTTTAAGTAAGTATATATTTACACGCCGGGGTTGTTGATGAGGGTATATTATACTACTATAAACAACGTGTATATTATATGTGTGTGTGTGTTATTATATTAATACAACATGGACGTTTAATAATAATATGAGGTCGTTACACGACGACGACGATGATAATATAATATTATAATAACGTCGTAGGGCGATCATATAGTGCACCCGTAATCATATTCGCTCGCCTCCTCGTATCTGCAAAACGCATTATCGACGGTGCGATTATGATGATATCATATAATATTATTATATTGTGCTGCACCCTCGAATCCGAAATTATGTCAAGTACCTATACGACAATCATGACCTATTATCTTTCGAAGGCACAACGTTATAGAATACGTTTTGTATACAGGGCGATAACGGTGCAGTGTCGTGGAACTCACAACTTGGACTCTTTTTCGAAATCCTCCTCCGGCTGCCCTAACCTGCACACTGCTCGTAGACAGATGCATAATAGTATTACGATTGCTTGACCAAGCCGTGACACACTGTAATCAATCGTCCGGCTTTCTATGCACTTCCATCGGCACCGACTTCGTTGGTAATATAATATCGGTGTGGAGTATCCCGAGTGTGGCGTAGATAGTCATTATTACTCGCCAGTTCAGGCCCGGGAATTTTCGGTCTTAAATAGAATTTTTTTCCTTAAAGCGCAGTGGATATTTCGCATTTAAATATTGTTAAGAATTCGTGTGAACCACTGTCAGGGAATAAATAAAATTTAAAAAAATAGAACGAGCAATAAAATCAAACCATCAATCGATGTCACACTGTATATACAATAATACGATGTGCACACTACTGCAATAGTGTCGGTATAGGTGGACGACAGCTGTCGACCGATCACGTGTAAAATGTTTGAATATATATTTTTTAATCTTACGACAATGATATTATCCGTACGGGGGCTTCGGGGCTAGTGGGGGGAACGAAAATCCGAGACGACATATCGGTTTCGTCCTGCAGACCGCACGACGATCGGCACAGTACCACGCTCGTCTCGTCACTGCACCATCGATACCGGTCCACGGCAGTCCGCGCATAACAACACGTAATGGTAACCACCGGCGCGACGTCGGGTTACCGCGGTCGCGGTTCGCGGACGTCCAACGGCCGTCGTCCGGCGGCGGAGGTCTTGATGGCATTATCCGTGCTGGCGCTGGGGCTACTGTCGCTGCTCGGGCCGACGGCGGATTGTCGACGGGCCGACAAGCGCAGGCACCACTGGAAGGTGAACGTGATCAAAAACCATTTGAAAAATCACAAGAGCCTCGAGGGGATGGTGCGGCTGGTCGACGGCGAATCCGAATACGAAGGTACTTACCGGTTATTGTTAGAATAATATCGATAATATTAATGCGAAAATAATTGTATGACAATCGTGTGAACGCTGCCAGACTAGCGACACGAAACACGATGAAATGACAATCGGTTTTTAAAAATTCATTTTTCCACCTGATTTAATATCGTACATAATAAATATAAAACCTATACATTTTAATGAAATCTTAAAATTTTGTTTCGAGAATAGGTACATTATGATTTAAGACAAAAAACTTTTATTCAAAGAAAAAACAGAGTTTGTACTTAATTCATTTTTTTGGTTTTTTTTATGTGTCAGACATTTCAGTGTTTTGTTTTTCGTTCACTCGTTAGGTTCGTAGATATTTGATGAGTATATTGAGTATCTATTCCTGTAGTTGTGATAATAAATAATAATATGTTATTTTTTTTATAAAAATTAATTTTTTTATCTTGATTTATGTGTTCTCAAACCTGTTGTTATTCACTCTAGTCTATAATGGAAAACACGTCTTCTAAATTGATGTTAAGACACGTCATTAGCCATCAGTTGTCTTCTGTATCGTGTCCACATAAAAAAAATGTGATCAACTATGTTATGGTCGTGCACGAAATATATAGTAGGCACGTGCTATCATATAGGTCCAACAGCAGTGGTGAGTCAAGTGTTAATACACGTAAACATTTTTGTTTCGAAATTCAAGTAAAATGCAATACTCTGTGATAACCAGACAGTTTCTTTTATGAACAATTCCCAAGGAACGCGTGCGTTTTTGAGAGTATTTGATTGTCGAGATACAATACATCGACTTGAATGGTATCGTGAGAAGTTTCGATTGAGATCTCGATGGGATGAGAAAAATCGTAGGTCATTACAGAAACCCATTTTTGTACGTTTACTTACTTAAGATTTAAACGGGCCATGACCAATTACATAACTTCTATAATAACAACAATCGTTCCTAAAAAGTTAATAGCATAAAGTAATATCATAACAACAGAATACAAGTTAAATATAAGATAATAAATACTTACAACCATGTGAACTATTACAAAGTAAGAATTACATTACATTTGTAATAGACAAAGTTTGCTGAGATGAACAAATCGATGTTTAATTAATTTATAGTTTTTACTATTCGAGTGTGGGGGAGGAGGTATTACTCGCGTAATCGGTTACTTTTATGCGCAGTATTATTATTAGATCGAGTACTCCGAGTGAGAGTATGGGAGGAAAAACGATTTGAGAATTTTTTTAAAAAATGTTTAATGTATTGAAAGTTATCATAAATCATAAATTACAAACGAATAAGCGTTGTTCCAGCTATAGTGCATGACGCGTCGAGGTTCGGAATGGATAAAATTTAAGAGTGAAAAAAATGCCGATAAACGGCCATGGTGCATAATATTTGAACTACAAGAACCGTGAGAATTTTTGACGATTTTTTTCTAATTTACATTTTCATTTTAAGACCCGATTGATTGTATATGTACACCATGTTACGTAATATTCGCAAATGGAAAGTTCCAAAGACCGCGATATACCTAAATGGATTTTAAAGCACGGTCACCATGTGATCAGCATTAAAGCCAGCACGACAAATGACGGATTTGTTGGATATGTCGACAATGTCGGTAGGTAATATATTGTATATTGAAAAAAAACAACAAGAACTACAAAAAACAGCCCTTTCAAAATCGGCCCGGAAAACAGCGCCGGCAGAAGAGTCGTCGACATAGCGTTTACCGTATTTGGGAATGTGGTGTTCGCCAACCACACGTCATTATATATCGACACGTTCTGAGACGATAATATTCGACGGGCAGGTGTCTGCATGATATTATTACGTAATCAAGACGTCGTATGGGATTTTAGCCCACTCGGGTAATCGTGTGGGCCGAGCATTATTATATTATACAGGCGCCCGTCCCGCCGTCTGCGGCAGATGATCACGTTCCCCGTCCGCAGTTTGTTTGTCAATCGTAAAAGATAAAAAAATACCTTAGACTCACGGTTTTCATATTACGTTATACAGGGCGATTCACCTAGTGAGTTTACAGTATTTTTCTTCTTCTTCGATGAGGAGATCGTTCAAAATATGATTTTTCGGAATCGTCACACACAATAATGTTACTCAAAGACGATATTGTCCAATTTTCGAGGCTTCTCGTGCCTACTATATTATATTCGAAAAGTGTCATGTAGAGATACAAATTTCTGTTTTTCAAATGAAAACACACGCCTTACCCACTCTGGGTTACCTCAGAGGATATTTTTTCTGGACGTTTTGACGTATCAAAATCAAAATTCGAACTAGTAGTTTTTGAGTTATTTAACTTGGCGTGCCGAGGACGTACAATTAAGGTTCATGCGATCACGGACATTTTAAAATGTTAATAGTTTATATCGATTCATCAATAGGTATTTGTAGCTTATAAAAATGGTCCAACTATCATAAATATTAAATCCTATATTACATGTATTTATTTAGTTTTGAAAAAACCATTTTTAAGGAAACTTTTATCCTTACGTAGTGTAAACATTTTATATCTGAAAAACTACACTTTTTTAATGTTGAATTAAGTACATCGTCGTTTCCAAAAGAGTCCACTTGATAATTGATTTTAAAAAGCACTCCCCTCCCCCCGTTCTCGGTCGAGTAATGGAATTCTGTGTCCTGACACAAAAGTCTCATTAGATACATTTAAAAATTCCAAAAATTCTAATTTAAAGAAATTCATAATTCAATTTTTAAAAAAAAACGATGGTTGGCGAGCTTAGTGAATCACTCTGTATGTAAACGAACACTGACCATCACGTTATTATTATACCTAGGTATATATTATGTTGTGCGCGCCTCGCTGTCGCCGTAAAACGTCGCGACGATCCATAATTCATCAATTTTTACGGCGGACTTGCGCACTTATCTGTAGGTATCGGAGTAAAGTAATATTATATCCGGTATCGTATTATTGACATTTACAAAAACTTCGTGTTATGGAGTTCGTGTAAGATTAAGGCGTCGTCCAGGGCCTGATTTAAAGGTACCTACATTATTATATACAGTGGATCCGATCTCGACTATGAAGTAACTTTAATTTTAATGCCCAAAATATAAAAATGCGTCATCAGTGTTATTATAAGAACTAAGCGTACTATTATTGTCATAGATGGTTGGCGGAGTTGATGTCTCGTGGGCAGTGTTGTAAAAGTACTTGAATAAGAGTATTTTAAGTACTCAAATACGTAATATGTAATTTAAATACTTTTCGAGTATTTTAATAATTATTTTTAGAATTTAAATAATTTTAAGTTTAATTTTAATCATCTCAAAAGAAAATAAAAGCTGAAAATATACTTATATAATTGTATATTGTCTTAATGTGAATTATTAAACTGAACTGAAAATCAAATACTTTGACAAAGAGAACAGTCGATTATTTTACAGTTCCCCCAAATAATAAGGTGTAAAATTCTGTATCTACACAATTTACGTAAGACGTGAACAAATTGGATCAGTTGATTTTTAAGGTAAAAATAATAGTTTATAAAAAATTTGAATGTATTCGAAGGGTTTTTACAAGACTCATCATGGGCTTATCAATTATTATTATTGTCATTGTAATTCGGTGATATAATGTCGGATCATGTTATAGTTTTATGCAAATCTGTATGAAAAATATTGTAGGAAAGGAGCATCTGAAAATCGTTCAAATTTAGGGGTCCGAATAAATATGCAGGTCTGTGTGCATCTATATACCATCATATTATTATTATTGTTATTTTAGTATCCGAATTCGACCGTTTTGGGTGTTTTGTCGAACGGATGTATCACGTAGATGGCGTTTTAACCGTAACTTTAGGACCACTGCAGCTGCACGACTAATTACTCGTAAAGATTTATAGCAACAATAATATTAGAACGACTACGATTCGAACGTCGAGTCGCGTTGTGTTGCCAGCTAGTCGTAATTAATTAATTGGTCTAATCGAAAACGCGACGGGGCAAATTATACAGTATTATGGAGTATTGATGAGACGATATACGAACTACACATTTGTACGACAATATTATGTACGAAACTGAAATCAACATATGGTCGAGGACTTAAGTCACGGTGTGCCTGAATATCATAATATCGTTCGTCAGAACGATTACAGAAGTTTAAGTGCCGAACGTCTTATAAAATATTATACTGACGTAAAATTAACAAAACAAATAATTATGCTTAGATTATTCGAGAAAAAAAATTCCTTCAGATATTTGTAATGAAATATTTAGCTAGACATTTGGACTAAATACTTCCGTATTTAGATCACAAAATAAAAGCATTCTTTACAAGACTTCAAACTTGGTTATTTTTATTAATTGCCAATTATTCGGTTTATTTTTAAAATGTAGAATTTCTTAAACACGCATTGTTCTTAAATTCGTAATTTTATAACATTTCTATAAAGACTGCACAATATATAAATTATAATATATTTTAAAAATAGTCGTGACTTTCTCTTGCTCAGCTGATCGCCTATGGTGAACTTGGATTTTAGTTTTTCAAATAAATTATAATTTTGATGGTTTGTATTACAAAATTATGTATTATGCAGAATAAATTTGAATGTATTTATGTTTAATATTTAATAAATAGTTTATTATCAGTGAGCGTTTATGCCTTATAGTTAAAGGAGCGGTAAATATTCGTATATTATATTACACGTTCGTGGGATGATAACATATTTCTCTACCTCACCACTTCGCACTACTGAACTTTTAGCGATTATTTATATGATATATTATAGCTACTAAACTATTTTGATCAATATATTGGATAGGTAGTACAGAATGCAAGCAAAATTATTCTGAATTATTTAGGTAGTCAGTTCGGTAAAGTTAGTTGAAAAATAGTTTTGAAAATATAGAATTTAGCAAGAATACAGGATGAGTTCACCAAGAATGCAATAAGATACCAATTAAAGAAAAATTTAACAAATTCAAATTTTTGAAATTTTCCAATATACATTTAAGGCCGTATTTTCAAATTCTTGGGATTCTCGTATCACTTAAGGAGTGTCCCGAGGCGTTACAAACTTCTAATTTTCGAACGAGATTCCCCCTTTCTTAATGACCATTATTTAGTAGATCATTGTTTTTAAAAAGTTAATGTAGCTTATTCAAAGTTCGAATGAGTAGTATCTTAGTCGTCAAAATATTTATAATATTTATTTTATTTATAATGATTGTCCTTAAACATGGTTTTACAAAAACATAATTTAGATGTGATATTGATTCTATACTTCTATCATATTTATCATATTCGAAGAATATTTTTTTGTATAGGAGCGTCTCATTTGAAAAACAGAATTTTGAATCTTGTTTACATTAAACGTCTCTACTTAGGCAGTACAAAAAGTCTCAAGAATTTGAAAGTAATAAAATATGGTCTATAGGTATAAGTATTTTAAAAAAATTCCAAAAATCATATTTTGAATATGTACTGCGTTATTGAAGAAACATCTGGTGATCACGGTGGGTAAATCATTGTGTGCTTAGATAAATGTAATCACAAACAAAACTTACAAGCAACTAGATATTTGATGAATCGGAATTTAAATAATATCATTATTATCATTCATATGGTTAAATAAGAAACAGATGGTGTCCAGCGTGCTCGTGTTGTACAATACATTATTGTACCTAATACAAATAAAATCACCGTTTATCGTCGTAATATGAACGGTACATACAGTGTAAACATAAAACACATACCACTAATACCACTGTCGAATAAACCTGCTATTGGCCCTGGAAGAAATAAAACGGATTCTGCACGTTCGGCGCGCGGAACAGCAGTAACAACGGAGAGCTAGACGATGCGGCGCCACGGACAATTATTGATAATATAGGTATATTGAATATTGTATTTTTTTACGATATTTACATTATTTATCGCTCACCTATAGCGAACGTTAAGGGCGCGACGATCACTACACACGCAGAGCGGGTGCAATCGGAATAAAATTACGCGGTCCGTGGCGGTCGTAAAATCCGCCGCAGTTGTCCTGCTATTCAATTTTTATAATATTACAATAATAATAATAATAATATTAATAATAATAACAATAATATTACACAGTGAAGTGTGTATAATGATAACAATAATGATAACCGCGAGGCGAACCTAACCGCGGCCGGTCACAATGTGTATGGATAGCGGTCGTAAATACCGGAAGGCGTACCTCTCTCACACACACACACACACACACACATACACACACACACACATACACACATACACACACACACACACACACACAATACCCATATGGTAGGAATCATATTGTTGTACTATGTTTTATATTCATATTATGCGACTCAGATTTAACGACGGACACCTACCTACACACGACCACTACGGCCATATTACACTATAACGACTAATGAAATATTTTCACTCCGGTTTTATTATATTATAATTCGATTGCGTTATAATATTCCATTACGCTTTTATTACCCATATGACCAAGTGCCAGCAGCAACCGAAAACCCGCTTGACCGTTGAACGATTTGAGGCGTAAGAGGACTATATTCCTGCTATTACATTTTAATAATATGAGTAGGATTGTGAATTTGTAGGAAAGTGTATTTTTTTTTTTTGGTGATTGCGAAACGTAGCTTTGTAAGTACATAATTTGAATGGTGTAACTGCGAATCCATTTAAGCAACTTTTATTTTGTATTTTTTTTTTGCATTTTTTGACGTTTTTAATTTTTTAGGTCATATTTTCCTTTTTTATTTCATTTTCCAGTATTTTTAATCAAATTCCGTCAATTGACGGAAAAATTTTTGAAAAAAAAATTGATTTTTGTACACAGGCTGTATCATATGTCGATCAAATAAGGAAATTGCGAGATAACTACATAAGTTATTTGTAAGTTATTCATTTCTAAAATGTTTTCTAAAAAATGTTTCGGGTGAATGCTATAAGTATGGAAAATTCAAATTCAATCAACATTTTCATTATTTTTTTATGCATGTAATGCACTAATGTATAATATTGTGTATCTAATATTAATATAAATATTAAAATTAAATTAAAAACCATTTAAAATGAATTTTATACTATAATTTTCGGGATTTTATATTGCATTTTTTTTCATTTTAAGTGCATATTTTATTGCATTTTTTTGACATTTTTTAAGATTCTTTAGTGCGTTAAATTCAGA
This sequence comes from Myzus persicae, assembly GCF_001856785.1. Lineage (NCBI taxonomy): Eukaryota > Metazoa > Arthropoda > Insecta > Hemiptera > Aphididae > Myzus > Myzus persicae. The sequence goes on from NW_019102340.1 coordinate 131,804, forward strand.
GCCCTAGATATGAGAGTTATGAAATTAAAAATCAATGAACAGTGTGCCGTAAAAATGCATCTATATACCTATATACAAATATAAATAAATAATTTTTCAAATATTATGACACAGTATTCAATATTATAATACTGCAGAAGAACCGTGATAACTCGAAAGAATGCCGTGGCCCCATGCATTTTGATATGTACATCAAACAATTTTTTTTACTAATTGAATTTTTGAAACCACGGATTTTCTTGTTTTGTCCCCGGCCGATTCGAGTTATCGAGGTTTCAATACTGTGAATATTGTTCTCTCAAAGTTATACCCAATAATATGTCGTGCCCAGAACACAAGATTACAACGTTATGTCACCATTAGCTTAGAGAACATGCTTATACATTGTTGTCAAGTTGTAACTTAGAATTTATAAATACGGTTTTCTGATCATGTTTTGTTTCACATTTCGTGTGTGACTGGACATCTTCGTTTTAAAAGAACGTAACTATACAACGAGAGTTTATATTATTCTTAAATGAAATTCTTCGGAAACATAATGAATTGCCGTAAAAAAGTTATCGTTGATACTCGAAATCAGACACAATATAATAATACACAACAAATGTAAAATACCGAAAATTGGCTATTCAATCAATGACAAACATCATTCCAATTCACAGAAAGTTAATAAGCAGCTTGTTATCCACAAAATGGTCGACGGAGAAATTATGATAAATAAGTAAATAACAATAAGTGTCATAAGCCAGAATAGATCACAAACATCTTACCCAATCCTATTCTTTATCATCAAAGAACCTGCCCTAGTATGTGACAAATCTAAGGAAACCCGCTCGATCGACTCCATCGTTAAACAGATATCCAAAACAATCAGAAGCTATGAAAATCTTCATCAATCCAATTTCTCACCAAATAGCTCTCAACGAAGAAAACATCGAAGCAATCCACACATTTTTAAACACCGTATATTTAAGCGAAAATCGTAAACAACTATAAATATTTCAGTCTCGTCTTCCTTTACCAGCTGTTTTTATCTCCGTGTTGCAACTGTAGGCTAATGACTCACGACGTTGAAACCTTTACTTTAATTAATTATAAGTATAAATTATTTATTATAATATAACAACACCAATATATTACCAGACACTTTTTCAATACACTTTACACACCTGGTGCGCCGATCACACGGATATTTTCATCTTGGGTCTTACATATTTTCTTCTTATCGTTGCAGGTAACGTGGAGATCATGCACCTGGGAAAATGGGGCGCCATCTGTGACGACGAATGGGACTCGAGAGAAGGACAAGTGGTGTGCAGACAATTGGGCTACAACGGCACGTCGAGGGTCACTCACAGCTCGCACTTCGGACAAACTGCCAGTAATGATGATACACAACAGTTACAATAAAAATATTAATATTACGTTGACATCCAAAACGGATTCTATATAGATGCTGTTTTTAAAGTCCTCCGAGGACGAAAAATGGTTAATATTATAAAGTGACGTTTTTGTGAAGGAATGTATTGGATGGACAACACTCAGTGCGGCGGCCAAGAGCTGGAAATTTCCGAGTGCCGATTCGACAGTTGGGGCGAGAACGACTGCGACCCTTCCGAAGCGGCGGGAGTGGTGTGCGATTCGCCCGAACCCGAAAAGCCCAAATACTCTGTGCCCTCGGTGACGGTTGCTCCGAAAAAAGCCACCCGAAAGTACAGGATCAAAGTAATCTCGATAATACATTATACCCTTCGATTCACTTTTATACCTTAACCGTGTTAAGCGGTTGCTGTATTATAATACATATAGGTACTGTATTATTGATTTTGAATTTAATTTCACTCTTCGGCCTTTTTTTTTGTTGCAAAAATCGATTCTCAAGAGGACGTTGTGCATGCATAATATGTTCCAATATTGCTTTATTGTTGGCCTAAAATATTATGTTGAGTGAATTTAACTATTATCAAACTTAAATGTCAAAACATTATCTGTGTTCTATCATTGGATTTTTTTTGATATTTTATTTTTTAAATGAGTTTTGAGTATATAAAATATTTATATTTGAAAATGATCGTATTTTACTTGGAAATAAGAATATTATAAGCTACTAACAACACAACACTGATGATGTTCTTGCGTTTAAGTTTGATGCTAGGCCGACTGGCTATAATATTTATGTTAACAATACAAAGTCGAAACTTACATTTTGGAATATTATGAGTTAGTATAATGAAGGCAAAATATTACGTGACTATGACGTTCTCTCAACGGTTTATCGAATACCATAATGATTTCGTCTTTTGGCCGTTAAACTTGCACCATATACATCGTCGTATCTTTGTACGGTTTTTGAACTTTCGATCAACTCTAAAAATATTACATAAAAAATTTAAAAAAAACAATAACATTACAAGCAAATATATTCCACACAGGTATAATAGTTATTAATAATAGGCTTATTGGGGGGGGAGGTGTTAATTGTTAATCTTGATGTAATATTGTACGTATTGTTATATTAACAAAATACATAAATAATAATAATAAACATTTTAGACACGTCTCGTAATACTTTTCAAGAGTATAGCTTGTTATGATTTCTTTCTGTTTTTCGTGCACCGCAGGACACTTCTGGGTCGGACATCGAATTGCGGCTGGCAGGAGGCAGGACATCGGAAGAAGGCAGAGTGGAAGCCAAGACCAATGACGGTAAGTCCAGCTAAATGATCATATCTTTCGTCATAATGTTGACGTTCATATTTTAGTTTATCGAGGAAAGTACTACAATAATGGATGTATACTATGAAAATAATATTATATATTATATACGCACGTTGTTTTGACGCTTGTTATACAATTATACATTCGAAAATATTATGTCCTCTGTAAATATTTACAGTTCGTTAGTATTGTCGTTCGTTGTTTGACTTAATTCCAAAAGGGGTAGTTTTTCAATATCTTTGACATTGTCCACGGCATTCGAACGAAAGCTAGTAGGTATACGTTTGTATTTTCTGTGAAGTATAAACAACGACACGTATTTACAGTCATATTAGCTTAAAAAATATTCTGCAATTATTTAAGAGTTCGTTGGAAATTTTTTTTTTAAATACAATTACTTTACGAACCTATTTGTGCAGTCAGTCCACTTGAATTGATTATTTGATTATACCTGTTCTTTTTTTATTAGCTTGTTCCACGTATATATATGTCGACGGCGTGTTTAACGTGCCGGCTATTCTCTTTTGTTTTGTCTTTAATAAAGAAATCATAAAATATAAAGTGAGTATATAGGGTGAACGTTTTTTTCAAATGTATTATTTTACGACGCGTAAAAAGTTATTTAATACATTTTTAAAGCATCTATATTGTTTTCGACAAATTCATCAAATATTCAATGCAATTAAAAATACCATTAATTTTAAAGTGATGACGTAAAGTTATCTTTACCAGCTATTTCGATTCTCTGCAGAATGTTAATTATTTTCCGAGTTTCAGTATAAGACAGTATCTCGTTGACAACTTATATTGTTTTACCAATATAATATGTCACCTCAGTATGGAACTCGAAGGAGGTGAGAAAGTGTTGAAATCACGTTTTCCGTTAAATCGAAGTCGAATCCGTGTAATTTCATGTTTACACTGCGAGTTGTTCGCATGCACCATGAAAATAAATCTTATAAAAATAAGTGAATATTATATGAAACGAACCGCGTGATGTGTCAAAAAATAAGTGCACTAGGTATTACGTAGAAAACTGTTCGAAAAGGTAGGTAGGTCACTTTTTTGAATGTCGAAACACAATTATTTAAAAGCCAATGGAGACTCTACAACACTACGATGGCCATAGCGGTGCTGTAGATAATATAATATCACTTAATTAAAAATGGACGTCTATTAAACCCGTTTCGTTTGGCCTAATTATTATCAACAAATGCAATTTGTTCCCTTTCGCAACGCTGACTAAGTGTTCTTGTCGAACTTCGAGCGTTAACTTAATGAATATAGCAACGTTACGGCGCGCATATAACTATTTATTAAGGCAATACTGTCCCCCCTCCATGCCATCCGCTTTCTTCATTGTACAAATTTACAATATATCGACTATTACACGGTAGCTTATAAATCTGCTGAATTCCGACGACTAAACGATCATTACCATAGCAAATATCCTAAGCGTCGAGCAAAGTTCAAATCCCGCGAAAATGTTCATCCGCACGTTTCCTCGGATTCGAGAGGAGAAAAGCGCACGGCGACACTCCGGGGGAATATAATAGTTTTCACCGAATATCTATAGGCTAAAAATCCCTCTGAAAATTATAGGTAAGGCACAATAATCTATCAATTACAATACACCCGTTGCTGTTATAAATATTGTGTTTAGTATGATATTGTTTCGACAACTGCAGCTACCATATTGATATTATTATAACGTCTCGGATATTCAGACAAAAAAGTCTAACATAATATTTTCACAAAACTGCTATCATAATAATACTGCATTAGGCGACTCGGCTCAGGTGTTTGACTTCAGTCACCATGAACGTGTTCAGCCAGCACCGGCTGGTGACACTAGTTGCCGGATGGGTGACAACCCAGGTTCTCAGTGACAATTCTCGTCATACGTCTGAACTAACCCCAGTAAATATCAGCTAATAACAATGCAGTTGATGCCATAAATAATGAAAATAATAAAAATATTGCATTATTAATTTAATTGTCTCGAAATATGGGTCTCTATAGACAGAAGTCGATTTTTATTCACCAGACGAATTTTTAAAAAACAACTCTATTAAATAGGTAGGTATAATTAAATCTTTCCTTATTATATAAATCAAATTACACAGAAATGATGACGACGAATAAAATCACTTTTACAACAAACCGTAATTTTCAATATTCATTTTTGGTAACATTTAAATTCACGTGAAAAACGATTATTTTGAAATACGTACGATAGTACCCACCTACGTTATACATTTCGGTGGTAATATTATAATATCTCTAAAACCAATAACAATCATTATAATATATTATTACTATATCAATCGGTTGAATTAATAATCAATTAATCTCGGCCGTCGATATTAATCGAAATTACCACTCTGTACATCGAAACGCAATGCAATAAGGAATTAGCATAAACTATATTATTCTCACCTAACTCTATGATGTTCTCATCGTGTCGAGTAAACGCAATTGTTATCCTTTTGTCCGACACTCACACAGACACACAGATTTTTAATACAACAATAATATAATAATATAGGTATTTTACTACGACACGTGTTTTAGCCAAAAATGATGAATGATGATGGGCCGCACGCGACATATTTATGATAAAAAATATAAAAAGTTTCACCCCGGCAGTATGGACGCTAATGATTTATCCTTTTATTAACGCTCGTGTACCTCTGATGTTCAACATTTGATTTTCCAACCTTAAAGTTAGTAGTTAATTTTTTTGACAAAACGGACTTTAATACGCATTCTATTATACGCACCTAACATTAAACTTGTTGGGAAACCGCAGTGCCGCTCTGTGACTTTGATTTTTGAAAAGTTACTTGAATCACACATAGAGCCGAAATAAACTAAATTTGATTTTAATCACATTTTCGAGTGATAGCGTGAATTTAATTTTTTGACAACCGACTATTTTTTTTTTGCTAATAATATCGATAGTACCTAAACTATTAACCAACTTACGAATTGACCGTGATTAGATTACAGCAGATCAATAAATTGTATGTCATGAGTTTTGTGAAGAAAAAAAAGTGGATGAAAAAAGACATATTATAAACTATTAAAATTTAAACGAACCATCGATTTCCGAACCTCTTATATGAAATACTCGAATACGAGAACACGTCGTTAACTTACTTCAAATTCCCAATGGGCTTTTAAAATAAACGAAAAATAGTGGAAATATAGGATTTTGTTTTCGACAATAACTCATAAATAACACTATTTATATATAGTATATTATACTGACCGACCTCTTTTAGAGCCATAAAAATATGTCGACGTGAAAAACTATCGAAGAAAAAAACCGATTTCCGGAACAACACAGCTGGGACGTTAAATTTTATTTACAGTCACCTGTGGTGAATGTCTTTGACGTGTGCCGTTAGGTACAGAAAGTGCGATTCAGACCGCGAGATCTATGAACGATGATAAAATGTCGCAAAAACACAATAGTTTATCCGGAAAGTGTTTATTGCGGTTCCAATTATAATTACGATACATCAGTCATCAGCTTTTATTAAATTTGAGTGAAAAAAAATTCCTCTGTTCCCGATAACCTCGTATACAGAGTGATTCACCAAGCTTGCTCCATTTTTTTTTTAGTACAATGAATTCGTTCAACAATTAAGATTTTTGGAATTTACAGGTAGACTGATTTTTTCAAATTCTTGATTTTTTTTTGTTATATTACTGTGAGTGTCCTGTGGTGATACAAACTTTTTTTCAAATAAGAACCTGCACCCTCCCCTTTTTACTGTAAATTATTTAGTGGATAATTTTTAGAAAAATTTTGATGTACCTAGTTCAAAAATATGAACGAGTGGTTTCTTAATTATTAATATAAGATAATATGATGGCTATGGTGATTTGAAAATTTTAGTCGTTATTAATCATCACAATAATTTGTAAAACTGGCCAAGATATAGTAAATACTAGATCCAATATTAGGAATAATATGTTATACTTTTGTAAAACAATTTTTATGGACTATTATCCTTAGAACAAACATTTTAAAAACACATGTTTGTATCTCCTCATGACCCTCCTTCAGCGTAGCACAAAAAAATCTCAATATTTGAATATCTATTCTTTAAGTATATTTAAAAATTCCGAAAATCAGATTGACTACATTATTGAAGAAAAATAAAGGAGTTGAGCATGGTTGGTGGAGAATTATTCCGTATAGATGATCAAGGCATTTGCGAATGAAATCCAAATCGAACGAACGAGTGAATAGATAGAGAATAAATTCACGTCACGGTCGTATATATTGTTCTCAAATTTTTTTTCTCTTCCCAATCAAATCGCAAGACGCATACGAAGTACGAACGCCTCCTACAATCGGTACGATTATTGTTGTTATCTTAACGATTGTAGGTACCTGTGAATTTTTTTTCTCTCGCAGCTCTACGAAATTCTACAGACTCACAAACTTGTTTACTCGCAGACCTTAACGATACGACCGTAGGCACAATAATATTACTATGATATAGTACATGATATACCGATCCGTGTGCCGAATAAAAATCTGAATTCCATGTGAATTATTTAAAAGCAGCGCATACGTGGGAACTCGGAAATCTACTGCAAATTCCATGACAATATTTATCGGATACGTGTCAGGTCGGCGGCGGCGGTGACGCCGTATTTTTATATATCTCAAACTTTTTCGTGACTCTTCGACGATATTTTTACAGATACATGTCGTACAGCAACGTGCGCGGGTGGGTGAAGTGCGGCGTCTCTTGATTGAGTTTTATTTATACTTTGGAACACTCGGCGTCATCGAACAGGGGCACTTTTGCCGTCGAGCCAGTCACGACTGTAATAATAATATATACGTACCTAGCGTATAATACTTCCCAGAAGTTTTCGTTCAATTTGTTTCTGGAGAAAACTATCGAAAAAGCACATCGGGTAAACATTATAAACAGAGACAAACAAAAGAGATATTCGTAGGCTGCTCGGTTTTACGTTGGTATACGGACTGCGATATTATACATATATGTTTGTGACGTCTTGTATCGATGACGTTTGATCTCGTCGGTGGAAAAAAAAAATGTATAATAAAATATAATATATAAACAACAAAATATAATATTGCGATATTATAGTGTTATAACGAACGCGGAAAGTTTCATTTCGACGGAAAACGCGACAGCGGCGGCCAAGTTATCTTTAAAAGAGGAGGGAAAAAAAGGAAACGAAAAGTTCTAGTGGAGCGAGGGTGGGAATCGAGTTTTTCTCGCGGGCGTTGAGTTGATGGTTTCGGGGTGGTGGTGGGAAAAGGAGACTGTGGGAAAACAATGAGAACGGAACGGTGTGTGTGTGTGTATTATAGTAGTAAATTCTAAAATGTTTTTCGAGTATTTGGGAGGGCAAGGGCATGCGAGAGGGTCGTTTTTGTTCTTATCGATTTTCAAAAAAAAAAAAAACCACTAGTTCTATATTAAACACAGTCCACCGTCATATATATTATTAATATATTAGACTGATACTGTATAGTAAATTATTATTATTATTATTATATAGGTGAGTGTGTCCTTATACGCATATTTTTATACAGAGTGATTCTTTTCACAACTAACCCTCACATCCTATATACATTGGTTGATTTTTTTCATTAGTTTTTCAAAAATATTTGACTGCATAAGGCATAAATTACGTACATAAGTTATAACACTTAATTCTAAGGAAAATTACTTTTGTAAGATAAATCAAATATTTTGCAGTTTTTATTCAACAACAATCCGCAATAAATTCTTACATCATAAACTGATACAGAATATCTTTATTGAGTTTTCTATGGATAAATATCGAGCATTGAATAAAGAGTTTCTTTTTGCAAATATTTAAAATTTAGATTTGAGTATGCGTAGTACAATAGTAAATGTAAGTCCTTGTGAAATTTACTCCAATCATATTGACTTAAAATTATTTATATAAAACTGTTTGTTCAATATTCTACATGAAATTGTGCATTAAAATCATAACTTATTTGTGTTGAGAAAAACCAAAGGAACAACGAACAAATTTAGGTATGGGAACAAAAAAGTAGTGATGCAATTATAGTAGTTACCTGCAGCTACTTCGTAATCACATTTATTATAAAAGCACAAAAGTGATATGAAAAATAGTCATTCTGTTGTACATTAACACTTTTGCATCATCGCATAGTAATTATGTTACTACCTATGTTTTATTTGACGTGACATAACCTATAACATCGATTGTGTTTTAAATTTTCATGTTTACCATTGGCCGTCGCTTAGGTTGGGGCGTGATATGCGGCGACGGGTTCGGCGTGCTTGAAGCGTTGGTCGTGTGCCGTTCAGTCGGGCTCGGGTACGCAGCAGCCGCCTTCCAGACGGACCGGTTCGGAGGGCTGGACCTTCCGGTTGTGTTGTCAGCAGTCGAATGCGCCGGAAACGAGTCGTCGCTTGCCGGATGTTATCACCAGCACAAGGCCACGTGCTCGACCAGGAAAGAGACGGTGGCTGCGGTCGTGTGTGCCCGGGGTGAGTGATTTTCGTAGTCCGTAAAATATTTATTTATTTCATTTATATACAGCCAAAACTCTTTATAACGAATCTGAAGGGACCAAGAGATTTCTTTCGTTATAGAGAGTTTTCGTAATAGAGAGGGTTTAAAAAAATCAAAATTTTAATTATTTATCAAACACATCATTATTTTTACATTATTTTATATATATATTTACGTATTATATTAAATTATTATTATTATTATTATTATTATTATTATTATACATACTTATTAAATATAATTTAATTTTTATACTATACATATTTATACTTTATTTAAAATAGTCTGTCATCTTAGTTTGAAATTTTTTATTCGGCATTATTGCCGATTATTTTTATGGTTTATATATGTAATGGATACAATAACACGTAAATTGTATTATGAAACATAAAATATTGTTTCGTTATTGAGAGTGGTTAGGTTAGGGAGAACAGAGGTTACGTTACAGAGAATGAATTGTCTAATGGGTTATATAGCAAACCAACCATTATTATGTAATGTTTACGTTATATAGAGTTTTTCGTTGTAAAGAGATTCGTTATAAAGAGTTTTGACTGTACCTATGGGTTCAGAGCCCAACATAATTCATAAAGATACTATTAGATCAAATAGTGAGTCCTATGCACATACCCAATTTTATATATTAACAACTTTATTAATATAAATATAGCTCACTGCTCGCTCTGTGAGTTGCCTTATGACACAGTTCACCGTCGAACACAATTATTGTACATAGCTTATAGATTAAAATAAAGATAATAATCGAGTTAATAGATAAACAGCGATATAAGATAAAATTATTACGATACCAATAATCGTTAGTCACGAGTATAAATGGTAAATATTTATATGCAATGTGTCCTGTAATACGGATTTTGGAATTTTGGTGAGATCGCTTCGCTGCAGACCGTAGAGCTTGAAGAAGTCCAATAGGAGTTCCGATGCGGTTCCCCGTGCTCCTAACCATAGCCCAAATACTTCCACTCTAGTACTCCAAAGAACCTCTGACTAGGTGTGCACGGCAAGTATATATCTCTCTTCTCTTCGTGCACGTTGGCGTCTTGTTGGTCTCCAACCGAATCGTGGGGTCCAAGATGAGGCCTCGTCCGTTCTTTCCATCAATCCCACTATGACATCAGCCTCTCTGTTTTGAGTTGCTCCTTGGCTGAGTACTACACAGCACACTTCTTCGAGTATAGTTATTTCGTTATAAGATTATTGTAAGTTGGTTTAAATAACGTTAGTACCTAGATAATGAGGTACAGCGATAACAATAATAAACTTGATAAATTAAATAATGCACATACAAATGAACAATAACAATATCGTCTTTAAAATAATTGTAGGCGCTCATTGTCAAGGTGCATCATCCTCGCTATACTTTATACGCTGCATTAATGTCGACGGATACGTATTTTAGCCCTAATTGAAGAATAATAACGTTATATATTGTTTTATGCTTAGCAAGAGTAAAAGTAGGTGGACACTACATTTTGCAATAATAGTTTGTCACGGACACTCGTCGGTGACTGCAATGCTGTCGGAGGCTTGTGATGCACCCCGAAACGTTTTGTAGGTATGCTGTACGCGTGCGGTTTCAAACGATTTTCAATCACATCACTGGGGTGGTGTATTTTCGAGGAATTAAATTTTACCTTTATAGGTTTTTTCGGGTAAAACTATATTCGATGTGGTACGATTATTTTCTAAAACATTTATCAACGTTTTATGATAAAAGACATTAAATTAACATTTTTAATAAAATGTATCAACATTGTTCATGCCTACCATGTTTCGTTGCATGGACGTGGACATTAACTGCGTAGCCAACAGATTCCACGTGGAAATTATACGTTAGGTAAGTTTAGAGTAATAAACAGTACTAAAACTATTACTCTGATTCTTGTTTTTTTTTTTTTATTATTATTTATAAAGTTTTCCTGACAATTGGTCATCTAAACTTAAGGCTAAAGGAAAATAATATTTGACATTTTGAAAAAGGTTAACATAAAAGAAAAAAAAAAAAAAAAATTTTTACAAATCAGTAAGAATTGATAAATTAGAATTTAACAATGTTTATGAGCTTAGATCTAACTATATTTTTACAACAGTAATAGGTATGTACAATTAAGATTTAATTAAGAACTAATAAATGGGAAAATAATAATACAATAGACAATTAACATAGGAGGTCATGTGGACGTCCACGCTTGAGACGGCGTATTGGAGGAGGGACACTTAGGTTGTAGTATTTAGCGCTGCTAGCAGACTGTAAGTGGTTGAAGAAGTTGATTGTTAGTTTCTTTATATAATCAGTTATAGACGGTAGTTGGAAGTCTGTGTGCAGTGCAGCATTACGTATGAACCATGGGGCGTTAGATATTGTCCTGAGGACTTTAGATTGAAATATTTGTATCTTGTGTATATGGGTCTTAGCACAATTTCCCCACACAGGGACTGCATATAAAAGTAGTGGTCGTAAAATTTGTTTGTATAGCAAAATGGAACATTTCCAGCTTAGCGATGATTGTCGGTTTAACAATGGATAAAGTATCTTTAGTCTCTGATAGCCTTGTTGAAGTTTAGAGGTGATGTGTGGGTTCCAAGTTAGTTTCCTGTCTAATATTACGCCAAGATATTTTATGCTAGGTGACCAGGGAATGTTATTGCCGTACAGTTTTAAATTTCCGGGAGTTTTGGGGCGACGATTAGTGAAAAGGACTGCTGTGCTTTTTTGAGGGTTCAGTTTTATTTTCCATTTATCTCCCCATTTTTGGATGTCATTCAGGTGGTCTTGGATATTTTTTGTCACTGTTTCAACGTCTGTAGAGCTTGAATATATTGCGCTGTCGTCGGCATAAAGTGCTATTTCCGTATTAATCGATGTAGGAAAGTCCGAAACATATAGGTTAAAAAGTAACGGAGAAATTTTTGAACCTTGAGGTACACCTGCATTTATAATTTTTATTTGTGAAGTAGTATCGTTAATTTTGACTTTAAAACAACGAGCAGTGAGGTAGGATTTAATTAGATTGTAAATAGCATTTGGTGTGTTTAACATTTTTAGTTTATATAAGAGTCCGTCATGCCAGACCCGATCAAAAGCTTGGGCTACATCTAAAAAGGCTGCACCTGTATGTTGTTTTTTTTCGTAACCATCGCTTATATGTTCTGTTAGACGTAGGAGTTGTTGGGTAGTTGAATGATTTGATTTGAATCCGAATTGGAAATGCGGAATAGCATTTATTGCATTTAAATAATTGGTGAGCCTGGAATGTATAATTTTTTCAAAAATTTTTGAAACTGATGACAGTAAACTAATAGGTCTGTAGTTACGCGGATCAGTGTTATCTTTGCCTGGTTTTTTGACCATGATGATTGTGGCCAGTTTCCATTCCTTAGGAAAATATCCAATTTTTATTAGGGAGTTGAATAATATGGCTAAATAAGTAATTGCTTTCCTAGGAATATTTTTTAGGATATCATTAGTAATTAGATCGTGACCGGGTGATTTTCTTTTTGGTAATTTTTTTATTATATCTAAAATTTCGTTTGGACAAGAGTAAGGTAAAATATTTTGTGGAAAAATATTGGGCTCACATAGTTTTTGTTTGACCAGATTGTCTGTAGAGTTTTCAATTGCAGAATTGTTTAAAGTGAAAATATTTTCAAGAGTGTGGGCAAACAGTTCACATTTTTCCGAGTCAGTATTTTGGTAAGTACCACTCGCTTTTAAAGGGGGGATTTCATTTGAGTTTGGTTTAATTAATCTTTTAGTCGCTGCCCATAGATTTGAGTCTGCTGGGTGTATAGCAGATAAGTATTTTTGATAACTGTTAATTCTATGTTCTTCTAGTTGTCTTTTAACCTCTTTCGTTAAATAATTTAATTTTTTTCGATCAAGTGGTTGTCTGTACAATTGCCAGAGTCTTCTGGTTTGGTGTTTTGATTTGATTAATTTTACAATGTTGAGGGGAAGTTGATTAGGACTATAATTTATTACCGTATTTTTTTTTTCTGAGCATTCTTCGGCCGCTTGACATATGATTTCACGTAAATGTGTTACTGCAGTGTCTGCGCTGTTAGTATTTAATATATTTTTAGGAATAATTAGATTTGTTGTGATGTGTTGTTTGAATTGTTGCCAATCTGCTTTACCGGTGATGAGTTTGCGAGTAGGAGTTGAGAACGATAAGGACGCATCTAATGTAATTTTAACAGGTAAATGGTCCGAGTCGAGTTCGAAAAGTGGTTCTTGGTGCAAAGAAAAACGAATTGATTTTAGTATAATTACATCTAAAATATCAGGACTTCTACTTTGATCATATGGATAGTATGTGGGTGTGTCTGGAGCTGACAGTATCGCAGGATTGCTTGCAAGGTATTTATAAAGTTTACGTCCATTAGCGTTTATGGATTTACAATTCCAAGTTGTATGCTTACAATTTAGGTCACCTACTAAAATAATTTTTTGATAGCTATTTAATATTTTTTCAAAGTCGTTTATATACATTTGAAAACTAGGTGATTGATAAGCACTAATTATTGTTGTAAATGATTGGTTTATTGTAATAGATATTGCAACTGCTTCGAGAGTTTGTGTAGCAGGTAGATAAGTTAATTGATGTTTTATTTTGGATTTGATTATTATAGCAACACCACCTGAAGGTCGAACCGCTAGCCTATCTTTGCGATAGGTAGTATAACCGTTGAATTTAATTTTATCGCTAGCAATTAGATGCGTTTCACTCACACATGCAATATCAACATTATGAGCCGATAAGAAAGCTGCAAATGTGTTTCGATTTTTCTTGATTCCATTAGCGTTCCAATTTATGATAACTAGATTAAGATTATTTATAATGTTAGACGACATTTATATTATTTAATAGAGCAGGTAGATTTTCGATGACTTTTTTGATAATTTGTGAGACGAGTGTGCTGATTAAGGGCATAAGTGACTTAATAAGTTCGTTAGTGATATTTGAGTTATTTGATTCTTCATCTTGTTTAAGATTATTTTTTTTATTTTTAGTTTTGTCAGCATAAGTTGGAGTGTTGCTTGTGTTGAGATTTGTTTGGTTTAAAACTTGGTTTTGGGGATTTTCGATAACCGTATTGGTTATGGGTTGGGTATTTTTGTTATCGTGTACACAACTTTGTTGAGTAATGTGTTTAGGAGCGTTCTTTGATAGTTGGGAGGTACTTTTTTTATTTTTTATTTGCTTGTATATTTTACAACCTCTATAATTAGCAGGGTGATTTTCATTACAATTGACACATATAGGTGGACTGTTTTTATCCTTAGTGCATTCGGAGTAGTGGTGGTTTTCTAAGCATTTGACACATCTAGGGGGGAGGTTGCAGAAGTTTTTTGTGTGTTGGTAACGTTGGCAATTTTTGCATTGTGGTATGGACGAATCGCTTTTACGACTCTCGACCGAGACAACGCAATGAAGGAGGCGATCAAGTGAAAATATGTTTTTCTCGGATTTGTCTAGTAAGACAGCAACGATTGGTATGGGAGATTTGTAACGATTTTGGAGACGTGTGACCGAAGTGACGTTAAATTTTAGTTCAGTGAGGGCCGAAAAGATGGTTTCTTCGGGAATAGAAGTAGGTATATTTCTGATTATTACAGATAGGTTTCTTTCCTCAGGAAGTTGATAGGTGTGGTATTTAATGTTTTCTTCAGATAAGTATTTTGTAATTGTACGGTAGTCGAATACCGTTGATAAATTCAACTTTAAGAAAATATTTTTGTTGTTTATGTTAAAATTGTCTACTATCATAGGTGTGATCTTGTTTATGAACTCAATATAGTCGACGATATCATAAATATATAGTGGGGGAATTTTTTGAACTATTTGAATTACCTCTACAGCATCCATGTCAGTTTTCTCCGAGTTGTCATCATTTGTATTGTCAAGATTTGCGAGAGGAGTGTATTTATTTTTGTGCGCATGCCGCGGAGAAAGAGCCTCGCTGCTAGAACGTTTATTACCCGAGTATTGGGAAGTATTGGCTTTTACCATATTTGCACCATGCACTGAACTATTGATTTAGAAACACGCGCGACGGTAGATAAGCGAGCGAAATACGTAAACACAACCGGTTGCGATGTACGCCGCGCGAAGACTGTGATTCTTGTAGTACCCGTATAATAAAGTCGTATAGTATATTTATAATGGATGAGTACGGGGAGATGATCGTAAAATGTATTAAAAATATAACAAACTGTTATGGATACATCGGTTACTACCGAAGCAAACGTATAGTTGCATTT
Source organism: Myzus persicae (assembly GCF_001856785.1). Taxonomy (NCBI): domain Eukaryota; kingdom Metazoa; phylum Arthropoda; class Insecta; order Hemiptera; family Aphididae; genus Myzus; species Myzus persicae. The sequence continues at coordinate 147,378 of NW_019102340.1, forward strand.
TCGGGTGATAATAATAAACATTTAGGGATAGCGAATTCGTATTGTTGCAAAATGTGTGCGAAAACAGTGCTGTAGTGACCTATATTCGAGAAATTAACCTACGGCAATGGTTTAATAATTGTAGGTACTGGGGAGGCGGACCATATTTTAATTCAGAGTTTAAAAAAAAAATCGTTGCGTACTCCACATCACTCCGCGATACTCGTCAAATTTAAAATTTTATTTTATTACGAAACAACCCGTGCATATTATATTTTTTAATTATAAAAACATATTATTATTAAAAAAAAAAACAACAACAACAACAACCCGACATCTCGTAAACAACTCTTCATTAAGTGCCGTTGAAACAGTGCTAAAAATACGTATACATACAGACGTGTACACAAATATACGGATAAACTCACTACCCATATGTATGCGTGTAATTGTAATAAATATATATATATATTTATTAATGTTTTGTGACCACGAGTAGGTAGAAATAATTTATTTACACATTGTGTGTGTGTTTTCTCTCTCTCTCTTTTTTTTTTTTTTATTATTGCGCTTCGTCTGAACGAGCAAACTACAGTGAGCTGCATGAAATATAAATTTCCAGCAGTATGTATAGGTTCGAACGCCGCAACAGGAACTGAGAGATGATGAGTTATTTTAATTTATTTTCACGAATCGAACGACCCCCCCCCCCCGATGTTGGCCGGTCCGCTTGTATTGTTATACACAGTAAAGTGTCGAAATGAAAAAAAAAACTTCGCCCCCGACAGCCGGACCCCCGCGGGGGTGTTTTTGTTTCGTTACAAGGTTATAAAGTTACACGGGCATTTGGATCGGATAAAAACGTACATTTCGCTGGACCGAAAATACCTTTAACGCGAAACCGTACAAAGTACATATCTATCGACCGTGTAATAATAATAATAATAATAATAATAACATGGTAAAACGCGTTTTATTGTACGCGGTCGAGGGCCGGATATGCGAGTCATTTGTGTTCGAATTTATGTAGAAAAAATATTTTTTTTCGTGGAAACGGTTCGACGGTTCAAAGTGGTACCGATTTATGCCTATCCTGTGTTGTAGATACGTATTGTCGTTGTGCGGGTTGTAAAACGACAGTAGGTAATATTTTGCAGTGGTGGAATCGGTGAAAAAGTCTCGGTCGGAATTGTAGATTTTGAGGCCCATTTATGATTCGAAAATTTTCGATTGACCTTAAGGTTTTTTATCATCACGTCAGCTAGGGAGTGACCGACCGACCGACTGACCGCTAATTCGGCCATCGTTGATAATATTATGCGCTATCCGGTAGTCTGCCTTGGTCCCAGTAATGGAGTATGGTGCGATTATAAAGATATTATTACGGTATATAAAATAAGGTATGTATAGGTACATGCGGAGCCATTAGTGTTCGGAGCTTGTTATTTTACTAGACGTATATTTTGATAACGCGAGGAAACTTTCCTATTATTACGACTGCGTAATACTCATTAACCGAATTCCATTACGAATAATTATTTATACCAGCGTTTCTTAAACTTTTTATCAGCGGAACTCTTTTTTATGTGCATAATTCACAGTGGAACCCCAACTTTTTTTTGTTGGCTTTTTTGTATTGAACTCTTAACAATAAGTTATTACAGCTCGATAATTATAACCACTGCTGTTGTTTCAATACTTTCAATGCGTTATTTTATGTGAGAATTATTTACCTACAGTAAAAGTTATAGTAATGTGTCAACATTTTAAATTTTAAATTTTGAAAAAAACCACAAGTTTCGCGGAGCCCTGAAGTGACGTCCACGGAACCCAGGGGTTCCACGGAACACATTTTAAGAAATTCTGATTTATACTTTTACATTTGAATCATAAATCTCAATATATATTATATTATAATTTTTAGAATACGAATAACAATAATTATTACGTAAATATTGAACATTGTATGTGTTAAACGACGAGATTCGACGCATAAAATAATCGAGACAACTTTCTAGTCGGATATCGCATTGTACATAATATTACAACACAAAACGCGATAAGCCGTTATGTCAAGACCTCAGCTTTTAGTTTCAAATAATTAGAAATGGCATAATTAGAAATTAAGTATAATATATTATTGTTTAATGCACAAGTAATAAATATTATCAATCATAATCATTATTAATAATAAAAAATCATTCATTATACAGTCCGCTGGTATTTTTTCATTTTTTAATTTAAATTATAAACTAAGCCGAAACAATTATTATTGTACAGGGTAATTCACCAATCAACCATGGTCATCCCAATTTTTTCTTTTGATAAATAATCTTCATAAATTATTCTGATTTTAGAAATTTACAATTGGTACCTCTGCACAAAGACCTTATTTTCAATTGCTTTAATATCGTATCATTTAAGGAGTAGTATTTTTAGTTACTTTTAGGACTATATATTATCTTCTCGGTACGTATCCACATAATATTTTACATTTTAATAACTCAAAAACTACTAGTTCGACTCTCCATTTAGATACATCAAAGTATTCAAAAGAATCGTCTGTTTCACGGTTTTCAGTAAATTGAGGTTGTAAAAAACAAGTTTGAATACGTCACGGGAGTACAAAGTACGCATATACACTCTGAAATCGTTGGAATACAATCCTTAATTGCAGATGTGAAAAGCCCAAGTATTCCAAAATAATATGGTCCTTAATCAACTGTCTCTGTACAGTTAAAAGTATTCTGAATTTGAAAAAAAAACAATTATTATCAAAAGGAAAAAAAAGCGGGGGTACTTGCGGGTGAATAAACCCCGCATGTATAATATGCATTATAATATTTTAAACGTTTCGTTTTCACGCACGACAAACTGTTCGTGGGTGACGGTCGGGGGGTTTTTTTTATCCGTCACAATATGCTTGGCGGGGTATCAATTATATTTTATTAACAGCTGTCGTCCCGGTACAAAACGTATACTATTTTAATATAATATATATAATATGACGATGTGATAATCGAATGATTTATCGACGCGGCGGCGGCGGCGGCGATGCCGAAGAGTGCGACAAACTCCACGGGGTCGAGTGAGCGGCGGCGGCGGCGGGTGGGGTGGTCCGCTGTGGCGGCGAGGCGTTTCGATAACTATACGTTACACTGACGGACGGTGTATTAAATATGAATGGCGACATCGGGACGGGTCCCGTCGGTTTTTAAATCAATTATTGACCGTCCCCGGTGGCAGTTAATTTAAAACACCCGAAGTAGTATGGCCGATCGGTCAGGATTACTACGTTTCCTCGGTATCGAGTTTTTTTTTTCTTTCCCACCGATATAATAATATATATATATATATAATGTATGTCATGGGTTCGACGTCGCGGGCATCGGCTGCGACGTTTTTGTCGAAAAACTTTGGAAACGAAAGAAAGTCGAAACGTTTGAAGGTCCGCACCGAAAATCACGCGACCTAGGCAGCGGCTCCCGGGAACTTGTTAAGTTGATTGCTTCGAACGGGTATCCTTTTTTCCTTCTATTTACCTCGGTTTTTTCTTCTCTCGTCCCGGCACCAAAAAAATGCAGCCACCAACCTATATATATATATGACTTATAGAAATTTAGCTCGTTATTTAATATATATATATATATATATAGAGAGAGAGAGATTCGGGTAGGTATATTATGCGAAGGTTCGAAACTTTTGTCATCGCAAAAATATCGTAAACATTATTTTTCCTCCCGAAATAATATTTAATAACGTGCCGGTTTTAGTATACTTATTGTCACGTTTTTTAATAATGATTTTTTCCCCGTCATATATATATTGTTACTAGTTATCTCTATCCAACATATTTATAGTGATTTTCATCGTATACTGAATTCATATTATTATTAAAACAAAATACCATGTATATCTGATTTTTTTTTTTTAATTTAAAACTCCTCGAACATTTTGGTATTCAAAATTAATTATATATTTTGTTAGCGACAGCATATTCAGTAATTATTTTTATCGTCAATTTATTATGTTCGTTCGTCATCGTCAAAAAAATTGAACAGTTAACGAAATATTGGGTGTTTTGGTCGTCCACATTATTATCTAGTAGATATGGCCCGAAAAACACCATAATACTTAAGTGATTACATTTTTTTGGGGTGATTTGTGAACACGTCTTATAAGCTACACATAAGTCATTTATTTTATTGAGCTATATACATGGTGCAATATTAAGTCTGTTTTTCCGAGTGTTAAAGGTATTTATAAGAGTATCGCTGTGTCTTTTGTTTGTTTTAAGTGTACAAAAGTGCTCAATAAAATTAATGGAAGTGTTCGAACGGTTGGCGCAGGTTGCTAATGATATTGAAAAGCTTTTTACTGGATCGTTGTTTTAAAAGATCATCAGTAACAAGAATTTGGTGGAGAAACCAACGTTTTTAATTAAAAACTTTTATGTCGGAATTACCGGAAACGCTTTTATACCGAATTTCGGGATTACTTGTCTATAGGCTGCACCTGGTATACCGTGACATCGAATTATATTGGTTTAGGGAATCAATCAATTAATTACCTAACTCTCAATTGCCGAGGCCGAAAATACTACTCTGTAAATTAAAGTTTCGCCTAAGGAAAGGAATAGGAGGCGGAGGAACAACGGTTCAAAAAAAAAAACAACAATAATATTGATGAGTTAATTTAAGTTTCTTGTTTTTTTTTTTTTTTTTTTTTGCGTTAATTAACTTCATACAATTACTGGTTTTTAGTGTTTTTCGATTTCAACCTTACAGTCATATCCGTTTTAGTTATTTTAGTTTGGTTTTTCTGGTACTATAACTGCATGCATAAACATATATAACAGTTATTAATATTGAATGGATATGGACATTTTAAATGATACGTTATACCCTTTTTCTAAAAGTTGGAAAAAATATATATTTATAATTCATACGAGTGATGTCATAACAATACGATAGTTATGCCTCTGACAATAAATTTAAAAAAATAAATAAATAACCACATAATTTTAACGACTGTGCGTCGCAGAGATGGCGGACCTGGCGGTGAACACCGACGAACTGACGAGATCGGCGTACCTGGAGGACAGACAGATGTACTTCTTGCAGTGCGCCATGGAGGAGAACTGTCTGGCGTCGTCTGCGTACCAGCTCCGGCGGGACGAGACCGATTGGCACCTGATCACCCGGCGGCTGCTGCGGTTCACCGCGAAAATCACAAACGTCGGCACCTCCCCGTTCCGGCCTGCCGTGCCCAAACATCTGTGGCAGTTTCATCAGTGTCACATGTAAGTGTATGCCAGACGGGCGCCATGAATAAACATGACGAACCGAAATAATATGGCGACAATAATATGTACGATAAATTTATGGTTATTGAAACGTGGAAAATATTATGCAAATGATATTATGTGAGTCGCCGCCGACGGGTTTCGCGTGTTGTGACGTGTACGCACGTTTCGAGCACGCCATGGTCTGCAGGTTTACGACGACGTTAATCATGGTCATGAATTTTGCGGGAATTTCGACGAATTATTAGAGTTCAGAATTTTTAAGCAGACACGCACACTGCAGTGTCGTTATTGGTGGCTGCTCTGCGACCGTATTCTTCATAAAATACCTTCTGTCGGGCACAGATTTTGCAGGGAGTTTTAAAAAACGCACCATGCAGCGTTACACATTTCGCAATGTTCATCGATATTGTGTCCAATCGATTTCGTGACTGACGATAATCGAAATTCGGACGACTGTCACATTAATTGAGAGAAAACATAGATATGGTTTTACCATTGAGGCGCAGTTTTGTTCCATTCTTTTCGCGGTATAGGTACATAATGTCGTGGGTAATATTAAAACATGCAAATGCCATATAAGCCGCCGTCACTGCATTTTGCGTGTTATGCGTTTATGACGTGTGCGCGGGACAACGTTTTGAGCACTCTCGTCTAAAATTATGCGTCTCTTGGAATTTTGATGCTTTAGAAATTTAGAATTTTCGACTAGACAAGCATATCATAACGGTGGTCAGTAGATGACTGTAATATATTCTGAAATACCTAAAATCTAAGATTTAGGACAGCGTTTAATAACTGGCCATCGTGTTACACGTTTTGCAGTTTAAATAAATTGTGTTCGATGGATTTTGAGACAAACGGAAATCGAAATTCGAACGAATGCATAACATTTAAGAGATATTATCGATTTGGTTTTATCATTGAGGCGCAATTTTTTTTTCATTATTTTCACAGTGCATTAAACTGCGGGTAATTATGACTTGTAAATACTATAAGTCTTCGGCAAGGCTTTTTGCTTGTTCAGTGTAGACGCACCGACATATCGAGCTCGATCGCCTAGTTTTTGACGCTAAATGATACGTTTTTTGGAATTTTGAAGTTTTAGAATTTTTGAGTAGCCCCCTATGGGTGCACTCAACGACCATACTCTCAAATACCTCCTGTTGTAGAATTTGTAGGGAGCTTTAAAAATGCACGGTGCAGTTATACATTTTGTGGTATAAACAATAATTTGTGTCCTGCGATATTGATTTCGAGATTCCATTTAGGAGAAAATACCGATTTCCTCATTTGTTTCGTTCTTTTGGCGTTTTATTCGATTCCGACGGCCGAACGGGTAATCGATACTTAAATCTGCAGAATATGTTTTGTTGGAGACATTTCGCGTACCATTTTTTTTCGTAAGTAATATAAAAATGTAATTTATTTTTTCTGTACGATTTATTTACTTGTTCGTTACGCGACCGTCGAGTTTTGATTTAAAATCAGTGACCAGCGCTGGTTTTAGTATATTTTCTAAGGCGAGATGAAAATAAAAAAAATAAAAATGTGTGTGATTAATGACGTTTTAAACTAGGCCATCGCCCGTTGGTGGTCGGGTGCGAGTCTGACCTGTGAAATATTACGTTCAATCCGTTACGACCCAGACCAATAGGCAGTTGTACATGCAGTTGGAAGGGAAAAAAATGTGATTCGATATAAATTTGCTTAGCGATGTCTGAATTTCAAATTTAAAAATGGCTAGTTCGGATTTTCGCCAGTCGCATTCAACATTTCGGATAATTTGTCAATGGCCTAGTACGTTATGACGTAATACTTTTTCTATATTTTTCATTAAAAAAAATGTCACAGCTAGCTGAATATTTTTAAGACCACATTTTAAAGCTTTTTTTTGTCCAAACACAGTATTACTGATCTATATTATGTTATAACGCTTGTTGTATTTTGATTAAACTTTAGAGGATTGACAGTCATCGCGCATGATATATTTATTTTTAATTTTTTAATTTAATTTAATTTTATTTATTTATTTATAATTCAATGGGACCGACACTTGAATGTGGAACGTATGAGTAAATTAGTAGAATGGAACTCTAAACACAGAAAAACATGTACAAAACTAAACTGATTAAAAATAAAGGATAGAGAGCAATTAACAAATGAACATAGAGAAAAAAATAAAAAACACAAATAGGACAATAAAATGACATATAAAATGCTAAAGAAAATATTGGTTGACTAATTAATATAATAATAATTTATTTTTTTTAAATATGATTGACTAAAATCTAAAGATTTGTATCAGAAAAATCCATAGCCATAGGTTTCAGAGCTCTAGTAAAGTCATTACCGGTTTTACACTTAAATAATATTTTAGAGCTTTTTGTGTCGAAACGTTTTCAATTTCGCTGGTACCCGAGGCAAACTTTATTGCGATATATAGTGGTATTTAAATCCCGATCGATGTATAAATCGAAAAATTCTCACTCGTGTAATACATTTCTGGACGGACGGTAAGCTGCCTTTGTGCAAATGCAATATTGCAGCAGCCCAGCTTTCATCTTAAGAGGCGCGTAGGTACAAAACACTGACTTACGATATTTGTCGAGCTTTCGATTGACTCCGATCGAAGGTTGTTCGGTACCGTAGCCTTTTTCCCGGGAACGGCAATAACATTTAATACTGAAAAGGAAAAAAAAAGGTCACGACGATATTATTATTATACTTTTGCGCGCCGAATTATCGATGTACTATACGGGTGACCTAGTTTTCTAGTTACTACACATAGCCTTTAATAATTATTTTTAAAAGAGTATCAAAATTGTTTTTGAAATGCCTGATACCTCGATGGTATTCAGAACGTTTTCGATTGTGAGTTGATTACATTTTTCTATCACATCAGTTGAAACTCGGTACCTATATTATTTGTTTATGTTAATGTTTTTTCACGAAATTTCCATAAATTAAGAATGTATAAACGAGTTGTAATCATCGTTTAATTTCTTTTTATATTCTTACCTTTTTAAATTTTTGTCTTTGAGATTGTTTTATTTGATTTGAAATTTCGGTTGATCAAAGATTACGATACGAAATAATTTACATTGCAAACGTTTCACTCTCTCTCACTCACTTTCACTATCTCTCGCTCCCTCTCTCTCTCTCTCTCTCTCTATTTCTTCCTTGATATTTCTTTTTTTTTCATTTGTATCATTAAATATTTTGCTCGTTTTTGTATACATATTATGTATATTAATTATTTTTTTATTTTGAAATAAATATTCTTTTAGGAAAATTATTTTAATTTAAAAACAAATACATTGTTATTAGTTTTATATTAAGTTTTGAAAATTTGATAGGTATGACGCATAAATATAATTGAAGTACATTTGAAATATAAATTCATTGTTCAATTACTACAGAAAAATATAATGTACACGAATTTAAATAATTTATCTGGAGTACGTACTTGACGTGCTTTAATTTTATTTTTTGATATTTATTATGAAAGACGTAGAAATAAAATTACATTTCATCGATAAATTGAAGAAGTAGAAAATTTCAAAAAATATGAAATAATATAGCAAAGTGCTGTACAAGAAGCAGGTAAAAATAATGATGAAAATAAAAACTACACTTATTATAAAAGTTGAAATGTCAATGAAAAAATATGAATTAATGACTGCAGTATATTAGAGAGAATCTAAAATGAAGATAAGTCTTAATTGCGTTATATTATTATAGCAGAAAAGCAATAGTCTCACAGAGAAAAATTAGACTGTTTAGCAAAACTTCCGAATAGAATTTAATAGATTTTTGTATAATTGAAAAAATACGTAAAATGTATAATTCCATTTTCACCCTATATTATATTCAAATGAAAAAAGTTTTAATTGAAAAACATTTTAATATTACCATTATAATTGTTTTAATCGTACAACGTAAAAGTTGTAGTTTTTACAACTGTGCAATAAAACGATAAATTAAAAAAACGAATATGTTTTATTAACAGTTATTGTTTCCGAGAAAATTAAAGTTTAAAACGTTTCAGAATAATATGATAGCCCGCGGCGGGCAGACAAATGCGAATTTACAGCATTTTAGCTGCCGCGCGTTGTAGGCCACAGTTGCAACGATTAATATTGTGATTATGACATTATCGTCACTATTTTAAGTGCGTCGTCGACTCTGGCAGTGTCGGATATGAAATTAAATTTCAAAAAAAAAAGTATAGGCTTATAATATTATAAAGCTGTACAGTCGAGGGCATCCGAGTAGATGTTTAACGTGTCCGTTTCGCAGTCAGGTACCGCGAAAAGCGGACGTTATTGATTTTCGGCGGCATCGGAAAAACGAATGGCGCCAAGATCAAAGACCACGTCGTCGTCCTCGGCTGCTCTGCACATATCCATATAATAGGTAAGTACGAACACCCGCGACAGGCATATTACACGTTTCGACGGATCCGTGTCCAGAGATGAAAACATAATCCCTGCCGGCGAGCTGCGGGTCTATTTTCGTTTGTTGGTGGCCGAGCCCCAAATCGGAGGGACGCCAAAACGATAGTTTGGCAAATATTTTTGCTGGCCGTCGGGATTTCGGACGGGAGACGGTGGCTCGCCGACGGGAAAACGGCAAAATAATATTATCGTTATAGTAGGTAATAACTGTAAAGAACAGAAAGCGTTCGGACTCGTTATGTTTAATGACAATGCCGATGGTAATAATAACGATAATAATGATAAAAAACCAAACGGATTTCTGTCACGTCCGCGTAATAATAATACCGCGTAATACCCGCCTTATATAAATTGTGCTGCAGTGCCGTCCGCTTTCAGTCCCAGTGTGCATTATAGGGCAGTATAAATACGGGGTGTACGAGAGAGGACCGACGAATGTAATTAACCGACAGGGTAAAAAGTTTTGTTTTCGTTATAAATATTTAAAATGTTTTTTTTTTTTTTTTTGTTTTAATACGATTACTATAATATGATAATCGTAATAATTTTACTAACAATAACAAGTTGTAAAAAACACCGATCACAACAAAAATATAATGCGCATATTATAAGTTAATAATATTAGTTAGTTAGCTGTCTGTCACGCCATATATCATATAATATTATATATTTCTATGTCCGTGTGTGTGTGTATGCGATGTTCACCCACTCACCTATACAAAATTGTATTATACGCCGTGTCTTACATACAGGACGATCAACCGAACAATTTATTTGAATTCTGAATTTTATAAGCATACCTGGGATGCATACCTTTTAGATATTCTGAGGTACATTTTGGCATGCCTCTTAGGCACACAAAGATCTTATTTTAAAACATATTTATATTTTTTAAGCCATTCAAAGAGTATCCTGTGGCGTTACAAACACTTCTTTTTTCCAAATGAAAACCACCTTTTTTTGTTTAAATTGATAATCGACTGATGACGTATTTGAAAATTTCCATGCATAAAAATTATAAAACTATGCATAGGTACCTAGTCCTATTAAGGATGATAATTACAGTTATTTTAACGTTTTTACACTCAATATAAAATATATGTAATATGCAGAACAGTACTTATTATAATCGGAACATTTTTACAAATCATACAATTTAAATAAATTTATAACGATAACTATAATTGTTTAGATAATAATAATAAAGCTGTTACAATTGACTGTTATCTATTAAGTACTTAAAGTTTGTCAACTCGGAAACTTCACGTTCGAATTTCGATTGTTATAAACATAATAACACTTTTCCAAATAAAACTAATCTGCTGAAAAATGAGTTGAAAAAAATAAGTTTATATCGCGACAGAACACTCTTTAAACCGTCCAAACATATACAAAGTCTAAGTTTTTGGACTTATATGGGCGCTTGTGCACACCGGCTATACTATTGAGATGTCCAAAGTCTAGAATTTGAATATGTTATTGGCATGGGAAAAATTGCGGGCTAGTACGTAGTCTGGTGACCATCCTGTATAGTGCGCGATTGATTTCCGTCGGCGGCGGCACGGTTGATTCGGTTTTACGACGACGTTCACCACAACGTCCAGAATTTACGATACCAATAATACAATATAACGACAGCACTAATAAATTGTTATGTTTATTGTCGTTGCGGTTTTCCATCGGAAAATGAGGTCGATCGGGCCACCGCAGTGGTTCGCGTTTTCCGAGTGCGGCCACCGGAACATTAGTGCGTACGCCGTGTAATATCCAGCTAAAAGATCAGACGCCATCAAATCGTTTTATACATCCAACCCCACGATGTTGATACCACATACCATGTTGTAGGTACACAACGTTATGATATAAAGCCGAGTGTACCATGCGAGAACGTGTACAATTTACCACGAGAAATCATGATGCGCCTTCGTGTAATAATTATTGTTCGAAATAATCGATCGTTATCGATGAGTTAGAACTTTGCCGGTTTTCCGATAGAGCGATAACGAGTTCTGTGATAGTATTTGTTTGAATTATTTCGATTCGATTGAAGTGCATCATCGAATTGTGACCACACTAACCGCTGCAACGTTGGTCGGGGAAAGATATTGTTTGGAAGTAGGTATATCCATATATTTTCCTGGTGCGGGAAATACGATTTTCCGAGAATTTCCAACACCGAAAGGGCTTTTCTCCTGAGACATAGAGTGGTAGAGCGCTCTCTTTTGTGCAACAACCAACCTATCCTTACGTAGTGTAAGCTCCGAGGACATTTTCACATCGTGGAAATGTAAAATATTTAATATCCTACCACTATAATAATTACATTATACCCAATAATATTGTTGACAAAATAATAAAATATAAAAATACACAAACACATGGGATATTAATTATAAGTACAACTATTAACGGTATACACAGTAGAAATCAGTTTTATTGAAAACGGCTGCAATGACAACTTTTTAAATCCGAAGTTTTTTTTGTTTTTTGAATTTTTTACTGACTTGTGACTTGAACGTATTCGCTCTGCGCATGTGGACTACAATACAATATTCGATTTAGAAAAAAACCTACGCAACACTACTTGTGCTTAATAATATTATCACTGTCGCAGGCACTACCACAGCATGGAAGTGTTTGCCACTTTCGACGTGCTGGACGGCGGCGGCATGAAGGTGGCCGAGGGACACAAGGCGTCGTTTTGTCTGGAAGACAATCAGTGCACGGACGGCGCCAGGCCGGCCTTCGCGTGTGCGGACTACGGTGACCAGGGCATATCGGTCAACTGTTCGGACATTTACCGGCACAACATCGACTGTCAGTGGGTTGACGTGACCGATCTGAACCCGGGGCTGTACACACTCAAGGTAAGCTCGAGGGTAACCGTGGTCGGTTATTACGACCTATGTCGCGGTAGCAGTAGACCTCGAGATATCGGTGACCGAACTCGGGGTTGTCGGCGATACACAAAACAATCAGAGTACGAAAAATTGAATAATATATATTGTTTGCGATTATTTTTTTGACGTTTTAAAATGTTTTCAAAACAGAGATGCTCATTAGTTAAGAGGATCGGCGGTGGACAGTTTTTAAGAAGTTCGAAACAGGCAACTTTCAAATTGCTTACACACAGGTCTTGTAAATGTGTGCGGAGTAAGGGATGATTAGTGTGTGTGACTGTGTGTAAAAGAAATAGTGGAGCGCTCCCACCCGCACACGTACAAGTCATCTACTCGGCGTTGCACTAGTGCACTGTAAACGATTTATGATCATTTGTATGCACTTTTTGCCCATCCAACAGATCGACCTAATAATGCCATAATATTTTAGCAAACCGATCTGAATTCGTTATAATGTCCACTTGAAATCGGCCAGTCCACATTATAAGATTTCTGCATTAAATCCCGAATACCCGAAATTTCAAAGTATTCAAACTAAATTCATAGTTGCCGATCTCAAGTAAACATGGTGAAAAAATCAAATCAGTTCTAAAAAGTATTTTCGTATTACTAGGTCGATAAGTATGATGGACAAAAAATTGTCATGTTCTATGTAAAATAACTGGCCGCCATCAATCCCCTTAAATAACCACGCTGTGTTTTAAATAAAATTAAAAGCATAAACGGCAAACAAAAGTATTTGTGTGGCCTGGTGTGGTACAGTATGGGTGTATTCAGTTACGTTCCGTTTTTGATTGCAAGCATCGGCTGGTGTCACTGGTTACCGGATGGGTGTCCAATCGGGGTTTAAGTGACAAGTCCTGTCCATACACACTCAAGTGAACTAATCAATCCTCTTCTGCAGTAATCAGGATGCTACAAACCGCTAATGTTCATAGTTGCCAAGCTCGAGAACAATAAAAAAAAAGTATTTGTATGCGTATTGGATCCATTATTCACTCGGATGGAACTTGATTTTTATTGCTTACAAGCCGATCGCATAAAATATGTATTGGGTGTAATATATAATGACCGTTAAAAATGGCGTGACGAGGACACAAGGTCGAGTTGAAAGGGAGCCCTACGACAGTCGGCTACTACCAGTGAAATGAGTATTGTATTGTAGACCGGCTATACGGTCAAATAACGATAAACTATTATAATAATATGAACATAATATACGGATTATTGATTACCCCAATCGAGTCTCTATTTGTAGAATTTATTTTTAAAATACTTTCGCTATGAAGTCCTTCACTGCGATCATCTCTGTAATATTCAATGTATATAATATCAACGTTTTTGGACAACTCATTTACATAACATAATATTTTCAATGAATTACGCTTTGATATCACAAAATTACTCGTCAAAAACGTCGTCAGTAAACGAAAATTTCTCCCCCACCATCCCAGCATCTGTTCTATTCAATAATATAATATATAATACGATTATATACATCGTCGTCGTCGTCGTCGTCGTCGTCGGAAAACACTTTTGTTTTCGCCAGTCGCCCACCTATATTCACTGTCTGCCGCACACCCGTTCGCCGAGTATACATTATGTTATTGTGTTATTATATTACATGACATGGTCTCCTGCCCGTGACACCGCGCAACCGTATCGAACCAAAAACAATTTAATGTACAACGAGGCCGTATATAACGTCACGGTTTTTTTTTGTTTTTGTCGTTACAGGTGTCAGTCAATCCGGAGCACAAAATCCCGGAGATGACGTACGCCAACAACGCGGCTGTGTGCTCGATGTTCTATTCCGAGACTTTCGTGAAGATCCACGACTGCGTCCTACAAGCCCCGTGACGGACTGTCGAAGTCTCTTGCGTGTTGGTCCGTCGTGCGACGAGTCACCGAAAAGCGTTTATTTGATAAAAAAAAAAAAAAAATAGGTTAGCTTTAGGTTAGCACCATACTATTACGCCGCACATGCATCGACTTCAAATGATTACAATTACACTCATTACATAATATATTATCGCGACTTTATATTGTATATTAACTATTAATCATATTATACCCGTGGGTGGGCCTGCTACAGTTGTAGTCGTGTACATGGTATTATGGATAACCCAGTAACGTGCATTGTGAACTTTTTATTAATGTAAGGTACCCGTACACGTGATATTGTTGTGAATTTGCAATCTAATAAAATTAATTTGGAAAAAAAATTGATTTAAAAGTTTTTGCTTTATATTATATTATATTGACGTCAACAACTAAGAAGAAGAAGACAGAAGTAAAAACTTATGTTGGCTTTTGTAGAACATGATTAGCCAAACTTTTACAACTTCCTGTTATTTGTTAAGTACTCATATTATATTCACCATTTCAATTTCAACAAATTTATCTGACTATCTGTAATATAGTGAGTAGCAAAGTTGCCAGAGTTCATTATGTTAAAATCAAAGACAATACGTCATGTATTATACTCGCGCGTATTGTAATACTATAAAAAAGGGATATTTTTGACGAGTAAAATAATTAACTATTTTGAAAACAACGATCGTGGGTAAAAAAAAAACCCCCCATGTATTCCATTATTTGATAATCGTATTTGTCGTGTAAGTACCTTGGTTGTAAGTCGTTAGCTTCTAATATGTGTACCGACTTTAAATCCAATGAAAACATGCATGACTTAACAGCAACAAAGCCGACCACTCACCGAGGCAGCAATTCTAAGATTAAATATTAGACATTTTCATATGACGTTTCATTGTTCATAAATGGATTTTACGTTTCACATATTATTATTATATTACCTTAGATTAAATGAATGTTATTTATAGAAAGGAAAACGCTGCAGTGTCGTTATAATTATGTGTGTTGATTATTAACCATAATATGTTCTCATTTTTTATGAACTGGAATAGAATATTGATGACGGGAGTAAAAACCCATCGATTTGTGAGTACTATTGCCATTATTTATCATTTGTATAATTTAAAAACATTTAAATTATAAAAGGATGAATAAAAAAAAATGAATAGCACATAATATGTAGAAAAATGATTCATATAAGCAACCCTGGGAATAAGCGAGTTAAAAAGTTAAAGTTAAGTTAAATTTAACTTTTTAAAATTTAATTTTCATAAACTTAATTTTTGACTTCACTGATTTTTAATTGATATTAATATTTAATTAATTAATAAATAACGAGTTACTTTTAATCAAATTCAATTTCGTTCATTGATAAATAATGAAATAACAAATATAACAAAATTATTATTGGTGATATATTGCATAAGCATTTAATTTAGCTGCATATATATTAAAATTAAAATAAATAAATAACTTAGATAAGTTTATAAATTCATTATACGTTTTCAAATAACATTTAATTTGACTGAGTTTAAAAAAAAATTAGGATAACTATTAACTTTAAATTTTTCAAAATGTTTTCTATCGACTTAACTTAACGCAGTTAAAAATTATCATTAACTTGCCCAGGCTTGCATATTAGAATACCTGAATACTTGTAACGTTTAGAAACCAGTGGTGCCCAACACGCGGCAAGCGAAGGTGTTCTATACACGGTCCGTGTCGATTTGCCCAAAAAATGTTGGGTATCACTGTAACACTATAGTTTAAACGTACATATTGTGAATATAACTACTTACCACATACCAATTGTAGTGAATACCATTAAAAATAATGTGATTAATTTATTATAAATGATATCGTTATATTTTTTGGAACGAAGTACAAACATTAAATATAGAAATATATTCCATACAGGTATATTACTTGTCGTTGATTCATTTCATTAGATCGTATTATATTATTAATTATTTTATGACATATAATTATTAATATCGAAAAACAATAACTGAGTCCAATAATGGTGTAGCTAAATTGCCTATCGAAATCGCCGTGTCACCAAAATCATGTAATGTGATATTGAAATGCAGTATAATATTTATGATGTTAATCTACTCCATACTAAATAATAAGGATTCGGCAGCCGGGGACTTGAATGTTTCTTTGTAGAAGTGATGATTGTCTGTAACATAGATTAAACTCGGTGGTTATCGTTTTGAAAATAACATACTAAAAGTATGATAACAAACTGTAATATTATTATGTACACAATGAGTTAAGAATACAAATTTACAAAAAAAAAAAAAAACACCGGAAATCAAGAAGAAACATAGTTTTCGTATTGCCTTTGGTCTTCTGAATAACAACCCCGTTTTCTCGAAAATTTTCCGGCATTTCCATCTTCGATAATAATACTATTTTAACAGCCTCTCAAAATATACGAGTAGAAAGTTTACACGCCGGATATCGTCTTAATGCCGTGTAATATCGAATTTTCGACACAGAAAGAAAACGTTTTCCTGAAAAAATTGTCCCCGTGTATGATATCAACAATAATTATTATACCAGTGTTGACTCATTTCCAAAACGTTCCGGGTATTTCGATATTCGGTTTAATCGATTTTATAGTGTAATTGCGTCGTGGCCAACAGCACGAAAATGGTTCCAATAAACAGCAAATATCAATTAATATATTATTATTATTACTATTATTTACTTTTTATTGTTATTGAACCACAACATAGACCTTATATTAATAGAGAGTTCATGCCTGGCCAGAGGGGTTTGATGGTGCGATGAAGGCAAATTGCATTAAAGTGATGATGTAGTAGGTATTGTAATAAGTCAATATTAACAAAAACGTTGAAATCGGACAAGTATTATTACTACCTACTAATACTTGATACAAGTTTATTCATAATTCGTTAAATCCGTTTGAAATCGTTGTAAGTAATATTCATGAATAATGATAAAATACGATAGTAATATAACATATTTATGCAGCTTTCGTTTTTAATTGCGCACAAACTCGTGTGGTCGACGCACATGCGCAGAAGTACGGGTTACCACGATCAGCGTTACACATGTGCACAACTACCATCATGCTCCGTCTGTTAGTATAAGGTCTATGATCTAAAATAAACTTCGACTCCATGTCAATGGCTACACGACAACACTTCGTAAATCGAAATTGTCAACAAAAAAATTTGTTCTTAGGTGCGCACTATGCATTTTGATAACGTAATACGGAAATATTTTTTCATGTACTTCCTTAAGATAATGCACAAAAATAAAAAATTGTAACTGTCCTATTATTAATATTAATTTAAAAAACAGTTTTTCGCTACTCCTGAAAAATTTGGTAAAATTGACTTAAGAAGTTAAGAGTCACTTACTCGCTTTCACGAAGAGTGATAAGTGACTAGAGTGATCCCAGTGGTTAAAATTTGTAAGAAGTTATTTGAAACAATAAACCAACATATTCCACGAGCCTTTTGTGCTTTTGAACAGAAAACATTTTTTTATTTGTCTTTATCATCATATTTGTTGCAGGATTAAAATAAAATAAAGATTCATTTAATTCATCGTTTTTCAATATTACATAAACAAATCCTCTCCGTAGTACCTAATAATACATTATGAAATAATGAGAACCTCTGTTAACGGGCGAATGAACCACTGGAAGCGCTGCAGTCAACTACCATTTTTCGGGAAAGAGACTATACAGTAACTGTATGTTGCTCAAATTAGTGTTTTTTTCCATCTAATATCGTCAAATACATTCTGTCTTTTCTCTTCAGAATAACAAAATTATATTCTGATCGTTTTTAGGCTCACACACGTAGCAGAAATCTGTGTATCTAAAATGGTTAGGCGTTGAACATTCTTGAAGCTAATGCACTTTGCACTCTAAACCAGTGGTTCTCAACCTGGGGGTCACCAAAAATAAACGAAATGATTTTTCCATTTTATTAAAAAATAAAATAAAATGTTTATTTTGTTCTATATTTATACGATAACGTGTTGAGCAGCGTAATCTTATATTCTTATCGATATAGATTATTAAATTGTTCGTAATCTGTACGGTATAGTCACTATACTATATTAGTAAAATGTATACGTAGGTATATTTGAACAATTTCAAAACTAAATTTTGATGAATAAAACAACATTACTTTTGTTTTGAACTGGGGTCGCAGTACAAAAAAAATAAAAAATTGTGGTCGAGAACCAAAAAAGGTTGAAGATCACTGCTCTAGAACTTTCGTTCGTAGGTCAATATTATTTTCCTATGTATTATCTTTAAATTATATTTATTAAAATACAATAATATTATCGTCGACATTCCGGACAAACAATATTACTGCAACTACACAAACTCAAAGTACGTCAACAGCTGCAGCTGGAGTGGTCGCTTAGCCGGTGCTATTCATTTTGTAGTATAATATACAGTGAGACGAGTAGAGCGGCCATGGAGTCGAACCCAACATATACTTGTGATAGTTGTAAAAAACGTAAATATCTGTATCTGTATCTGTCGACTCCACCCCCCCCCCCCGCTCCGACCAGCAGGACTTTTCCTGGTAAAAGTTATGTTTTTATTTACGAAAGTGTTTTGGTTACGAATCGACTGTTTTCGTTACTCGCACTCGTGTTTTTTAACATTTTATTTTATTTAATCATTATTATTATTGTACATTCATGATGTATTACCCTCTATCTCCAGCTCCAGTTTTTAGCTTAAAATAGATAGATAATACTGTTCACTACGGCTGCTGCTACCTATATCGTAGTGTTGTTTTTTTAAATATAATATGATGATTTTGTTTGTAAAAACAAAAACCATTAATACGAATATGAAACTGTAGTAAAAGTCCAATCGGGTCGCTATTTTAATAGGTATTTATAGTTGTAACTACGATAAAAAAGAGAATTTTGTAGCCCACGTATGCTCGACTCAAACCGGACTTCGGCCGACCAATCGTCGGTCGAACGGAAAAACATTGTAGTCGACCGACGCCTGCGGCAGAAACGAAAAACACTCACCACTCGAAATACGACCGATGCGTACTGATTTAATGCATATATAAATATATATGTAAGACTACCTGGAGGGCGCGTTCCAATTCTCAAAATAATAATATTATGAAACGTTCGATTTGTCCAGAAGCGCGTTTAGGGTTGGGTGGTGAGAATCTCGAATTTCTCCTCCCCCCGCCCACACCCCGGCGAGGCCTTTGTCGAGCCAAACGAGACGGCGGCGCTTTAATAAAACACGACGATGACCGCCGGGCGACGGAGGTGTTGCCAGAAAATCGCGTACGCTGGCGCCGGGTGCGGTCGAGACAAATTGGAAGTATTTCCGAACGAGACTCGACGACGACGACGACGACCATCGAACGGGGAGGCGCATTAACGGGGAGCCGGGGAGGGGCGGGAGTATCCGTTTTTCGGGCCGGAAGTGCGAGTGACGGCTGGCCTGCGCTGTTTATTATATATTATGCGGTCTCCTCGGCGTTCTCCTCATCGCGAATTATTATACCTCCGCCGACGATCGGAGCTAATTTTAAATTATTTTTTAACTGAAATAAATTGGTCCGTACATTACATTATAATATTATTGTGTACGTACAGCACATATATATTATATATATATAGCGTATTTTTATAATAGTGTCTCTCTTCTCTCCTGCAGCAGCGCCTCGACTTAACGACTCATAAATCGTCGCCGTCGAGTCGGAGCTATTATTATTATCATCCGTCCCAAATGAGAACGTTATATCATTTATTATAATGATAATATATAATTTTTTATTCTCTCTCCCTTCCTCTTTTGTTGACGCCCCCTCGCCGTTCCGCAGCGGATTCGACGACGCCGCGAAACGTCAGTCTCCGGGTCCTCGTGCACTATCTGTGCGTATTATTACTGTTACTATAGCTGCGCCTTTTAGCGTTGTGACTTTTTGAGCATTATTGTTTCGTTGGTTTCTTTTTTTTTTTAATTATCATGACCGAAGTCAGACACAACCGACGACACTGGCACGGCGAGAGACGGACAAGTTAAATTTTCTACGTTCTTATATATTATTATGTTTACGCTGGAATCGGCTGAGGATCGAGTGGAAGGGATGGTGAAATGCAAAACACAACAATGGGTATTTGAACAATCGTATTTTACTGGTTCACATCCATCGAAGTCTAAAAAATAAACAACAAATAAATAAAATTACTAACTAAGAATTCGAATCCATTAACACAGACGGAAATCATTGATTCGCACATATGAATAATATTGTATATTAAACATCTATAGAATATATTTTATATTTAATTTTAACTTTAATTTATAGTAATAGTAGTTTTTTGTCTTCTAAAATTTGTTACATTTTCTATTATTTATAAATAATTTTTTTTTATTATTATTAAATAACATGTCTCTACATATAAAATCCCAATAAATATTTAAAATTATATTATATATATATATATATAATATACGACTCTAGACGAAAATAATAATATTAATAATAATAATAATAAAAATAACAACTAATATTTTAACACAAAAACACTATTTACACATTGTACGACTATAATAATATGTTATTATACACTAAAATAAAATTATATAATTTCGCATGTTTGTTATTTAATATTATTGTGGATCGTGCAGACCGGAGTCGTTCGACTGGTACAAACAAAATTTATTTTAGGTTTGTCGTTAAAATTTTATATAAATGTTTAATTTTTATCAACATTACACCTATATAATTCAATATACAATCAGTACAAATAATTTAATCAATATTTTTTTCTAATATTAATTTAGATAATTTTGAGCAGTCTATGAAATTACTTTTTACACATTCGTCGTCTGAATGCTGCAAAACAATAAAAACAAAGTTAGATGGCAAATAGCTTATTCGTTTGAGAATATTCACAGCCTGATTTTTTTTTTAAACAAATATATATATTATAATATATTTTTTTTTCCAAATATTGAAATGTTTGCAACAGAATGAGAGAGATAGAGAAATAGAAAGTGAGAGACAGTGAGTGACAGTATATTATAGTAGAATGGTCTAAGACGGCATATTTGTTTGAAGTTCGAAACGGTGTCTTAATTTTTAATTTTCTTTTTTTTTTTTATGTTAAAAACGTCCACAATAAACAAAGAACCCGTAGAACAAGCGAAACGTAAAAGCTTGGGTCCGGTTGAAATACATAACGCGCAGTGTAACCTAAAAAGTCGAATCTAAAAAAAAAGTATCTCTATACAAATAATAAAAGAGATTTAAAACTGTGAAGATGACAACAAAAATAATAATAATAATAATAATAATAATTAAGAGAGTATAATAATATAAGTAAATAGGGTATAAAAGTATATTGTAATATTATAGTAATAATAATACTAATATTAGTAATATTATTACTAATATTATGACACGTATTATAGTAATAACAGTAATAATAATAATAATAATAATCATCGACGGCTCTCTCGTAAAAGCTTGGGTCCGGTTGAAATACATAACGCGCAGTGTAACCTAAAAAGTCGAATCTAAAAAAAAGTATCTCTATACAAATAATAAAAGATATTTAAAACTGTGAAGATGACAACAAAAATAATAATAATAATAATAATAATAATTAAGAGAGTATAATAATATAAGTAAACAGGGTATAAAAGTATATTGTAATATTATAGTAATAATAATACTAATATTAGTAATATTATTACACGTATTATTGCAATAACAGTAATAATAATAATAATAATAATACTAATTATAATAATGTATGGAATGATGACAATATATTGTGCTGCTGGGAGGACGAAACGAAACGTTGAGAAACTGAACGCATTAAACATAATTGACAAAAACGTTGGCCTTATAACAAAAACCAAACTAAACTAAAGTAATACAAAAATAATTGTTTACCGAAATAAAATATAATTATAATATTTTTATGTAAATGTTAAATAATTGTTCAGAATGATAGGATACCGTGTTTCGGAGAACGGCTAATAACGAGGTATAAATATTGTGTTTATCTTTATGGTATTTTTTTTTTTTATTATTATTATTGTCGTCCCTTGAAAAAATAAAATATAATAAAATAAAAACTACAAAGAAAACGAAAACGTTTGATCCAAAAGGAAAAAAAAATAAATTTAAAAAAAAAAAAAAACACTACTAACAGAATAATATATTATTATGTAATTATTTTATCGATAACGTTATTATTATTAAATTTTTTTTTTTTGATTTGTTGATGAGAAGTGAAATGACGAAAAACCACGATTACCTCTATTTTACATCGTAATCCGTAGAATATATTATAATATTAAGACAGTATATTATGTTTATATGTGTACCCGCTATACCTCAAACTACTATTATACCACATCTATATAGTACAATATTTATATTATTATAATATTGAACGAGTGAAAATCTTCAATAACTTGAAATAAAAAATACGTTAGAATGTGTATGTAATATATATATTATTGCGTACAGTACTGTACACAATAATATACTATATTTTATATTTTAGTAAAGATTCAAAAGACGTGTGCTAATGCTTCACTTGCTCTATAAATTTGTAATTTCACAATAATTAACAATATATATTATTTTACTTCGATTTCATTTTAAAAACTGCTGAAAATCTAACTCGACGTTTATAAATGTTATACAATAACAACAACAACAATAATAATAATATTTTAAATTCTAATATTTATAATATAATATATATATTTATAAATACATGTGCATACGTCACGTGCGCACACATATTTTTGTATCATAATATAATAATAATGTTCTATATAATAATAATAATAATAATAATAATAATAATAATATATTATTTTAAATGGGTTTGAATCACAATATTTTTTCTTTTCTTTTTTTTTTGAAAATTTACGCTGTTTTAGGTTTCTTATGGTTTTTAAAATTTTTTTTTGTTTTTTTTTTTGCAATTAGGTTATCTTATGTATTGTTCCGCATTGTTTTTGAACACATCTCATTGGAGACTGCACTTGCTCTCGATTTGAGACTTGAGTTCGTTCACTTGTGTCTCGATGGTATTCTTCAACTCTGTGAACAAAAACGAAAAACATCCAAACAACGGTGGTATAGTCATTAGAATAATAATGAAATACAAAAAAAACAAAACAAAAACACACGCCACATTCATCCTCGGGTGAGTGGTGGTATGGTATTAAATTTGCGCTTCGGATATAATAATAATAATAATAATAATGACTTAATCCTCCGGTCGGTTTGTAGTACGCTATGGCCAAAAGTTTTCGGTACATACCACCGCACTAGAAAATAATATGCGCCCGTAAGCTTCCATTCCGAAACTTTCTTATCTCTCTTATCGGTTTTAAACTCCTCTCCTCAGTGTTTTCATTCAAGTGTCATTTATGCATTATTATATACTTCTCGGAAATATTATTATTATTCGTTTACTTGTAATAATAATAACATAACATAATATATCGACTGGTCGGGGGGTCGGGGATGGGAATTATTATTTTTCCTTTGCATAGGGCGGAGCGTATAATATCGCTCTCTGTTGTTGCGCTCAGAATTTCGAGAAAAATATAAATATCGTTTTAACGCGACTGCACAACAGTCTCCTCCGGCGGTGTCTCTGAAATCTGTGATTTAATCGAAAACCGTCGAATTTTTTCCTACGGTAAGTTCGTTTTGGAAATGCTAAGTGTCGTTACGTGCGCTGTCCCGGAATGCGGAAAAAATACGATATTGTCTTCGCCCTGTGTCGACATCGGTTGTATCGATTCATTAAATCCCTGCCGACATTAGTAAAAAATATTATGCTGTACAGTGCGACCGAAAATCCGATCACACAATACCCACGGTTAGTACTAAGACGACGTAAACCAATTTGTCGACTTTAACGTCCGTTTCCGACAAAACAACACTGTAGTAATGCACATAATAATAATAATAGCCGCACATAAAAGCCATGTAAATAGGCCATTATTGTCCGCTTGCTACTATACAACTAATGTTATTTTATTATTATTCATTTCGTATTTTAGTAATTTTGTCTTCGCAATATGCATGAGAATTTAAATATCCCCGGGTCCTTGTATTCTAGTTCAAGCGCATGCGCGACCGACTGGTTTATTATAGTACGATTCTAGCCCTGTTTGCCACCTTCCGTTGCAGAGCTGCAGGTTCTTACGGATTAGTAGTTTAATCATGGTTCAAAGTTTATTGCATATATACCCCTTCCCAATCAAATATTTGATGATAAAAGCAAAAATTGCAGCGTCAAGGGAGACAATAACAATCAAGTATATTCGGTCGGAAATTTCGAAGGTTAGGTTAGGTTTCACCAGCGTATTTTTCACGATAAGAACAATCTATATTTTTTATATCCCTTTACGCAGCCATTTTGTTACTGATGAGTACAATTCGAATCTATATGCAATAACCTGTATATAACATAAACCCCGAGCTTGTTCTTATTCGGTTCCAGTGCGTATCGTATACACACTGCAGCGAGACGCACGTTGTACCGCGTTAATGGTATACAAACCGAGTCTGATAAATCGAATTTAAATGAAGACGAGAGGAATGCAGTAATGGAGGAAAAAATAATCGATCCTCGGGCGTTCAGGCAACGCCAATCATTAAATTACTATTCTCCATTCGCCGCCGAGTAGCCGTATAAACATTGTTATTTCTAAACTGTGCGAAACTAGATTGATTCTGTGGGCGTCGGATCGAAAGGGTGAAAAAAATTTCGAGTTCGTTTCGGGCATTTAATTTGCGTTTAAAATCTAATTGGAAATATTAATCAGCCGATCCGGTTTGTGAACGCCTCAATGGATCCGTGTTCATTCCGTCATTCTGTGTATAAATGGGATTTCATCGAGATTAATAATATGTTTATTCAACTAATACGTATCGATTTTAATATATTACGCTTACAATACATCTGCTCTCTCGTTTCGGTTTAGCTCCCGGAACGGATAATACGATATATTATAATGTATTGTAGTGGGTGCATTGAATTTCGAAAATCATTCTCGAACTTGTTATTGATCACAAAATAATCAGTCATGAAACACGATGAGTAATTGTAGCCCTCTATCTACGAAAATGTCTATGAAAATTCATTAAAGATTAAAAAATGTTGTATTAATTGTAATATTATATTGAAATTGTCCTATAATATCAACTGCAAATACCACTAAATGAGTTGTCATTGTAAATAACTGTCCTATTCATCCGTTCCAAGATGAATGATGATTATAGGTGAATGATGAGCGGCGGTAGGGCGGTGTCCGGGGACAGCAAATATACTCATATCATTATGACTTAAATAAATTTCGAATTTTATATTATTATGAAATACCGGTATAAGGAAATATATGAACTTAAAATTTCGGTGTTAAATTTCGGATTTCGGGTATTAAACTGTTTTTTTTTTTGTGAGGGAAAATTTGTACTGGAAAAATCGTCCTCGCGGAATAAGAGCGGTCAAAATTCGTGCGTAAGAGATAAAACGAAACGACGTAATACCTGGTAAGTGGTATGGCAGACCATCCTGGAGCACTGTCTATATTGCATTATAAGTAATGTGATTCCGGGTAAATCGTAAAACCCAAAGGATCAAACTAGGCAAACACGGTGAAATATTATACGAAAACGGTATTTCTAAATTTTAACTCTACTCGATAAAAGAGAGAGAGAGAAAGAGAGCGACTGCCTTTTAATAAAATGCTTTTATACAAACGAGGAATTCATAGGGCTCGGACGACGTGTGCATAATAATATAATAGTGATAACAATCATAGCAATAATACATCAAACCATCTCCTCGGAGTGCGGGGAATGATCGTCGTGGTGATGTGTATAAACGCCTCGATAATGTTTTATTTATATATACGCTCCGAAAACGGTGGCCACGGACAACAATGATCATCATTGCTATCCGACGAAAGTGTTCTAAATGTCAGTTTAATACTGATGAGAAGACCGTAATATACTGCTGTCTATCCGGCGAGGTCTAAACGTGGACGGGAGAGCGATTTTTTCTCGGACGACTGAACGATAACCAGTGTTCTTTTAAACATTACGCGCACCTAACTGTATAACAAATATGTGTGTGTGTGTGTTTATATTGTGAAGCCAACGCCGCCGCCGGACTGCGATGAATAAAACAAAAGTGGCAATAAACTTCGGCCAAATAAATCACGGTAAAAGAGTGTTGGTGCGAAAGAAAAGTTGTCAACTATTATTTCCTGTCTAAAGAAAAAAAAAACCATTTTGTTATTGAAGGAAAGTATTGCGAGCTTTTCGAATTTACGACACTAGAATTTTTTACGTTTTTTATTTCGCATTTTATTTTCGTTTCTATTTCCTATACGATAATATAGGTAATGGTCATCTGTATACCCATCGACGTTACAAAAAAAAAATTTACTGTTTACGAAATTGATTCTTACGATTTCGAAATGACAGTGACGGTCGTTGTAGTAGTTTTTTTATTATTTATTTCGGTATCCCGTTTTCTAAACACCGCCTTTTTTACGAAAAAAATACAACCATTTCTTTTTTTATGTTATTTCGGAGGAGAATAAACAACACCGACCCCACTTGGCCCCGAAGTGGTCACGGCCAACATTCAGTGCAATATCTTTTTCTTTCGTCGAGTGAATTCCAAATAATGTGCACACACACACACACACACATACACTTATTGTTGTGTACGTGTAAGCATATACATATATAGATATACAATATATTACAAACGTTAGTTTTACTTAACGGCCGTCGTCTGTGATAAATGCATTTCGGTGTAGTCATGGACGAGCAAACTCGGCGGCGAGACTCGGGTTACTAATAAAATAACCGGAGGACGTTTTAGAGGGTTTCGGGTTTTTCGATTCGAGTACATAACATAATGCATATACACCCACCACCCACACGCGTATGTTTAGTGTGCATTTGCGTCCAACAGTGAAACAGAAAAAATGGACAACATGTAAATGTATATTATAATACTGTATATTATCGCGTTTATCCTTACTCGTAAATTCGTCCTCTTCTTCCATTTCTGCCTCTTTGGCCAACTCTTCGGGCGTTTTCTTTTTGCGCATCAACGGATTGGCGGGCTCCTCTTGTACCGGTTCGGGTAATTCTTCTTTCTTCTTGATGTTGTACTGCGTCCGAGAAAAACAAACGAAACATAACACAATTATTATTATTATTTTATAACCCCATGGCGGTTGACATATATTTCTACATTTACAATTTATTTTAACTGTTAACGTATAATAATAATAATAATAATAATAATACAAATATCATATACGAGGTCGTATTCAGAACCGATTTTCGGGAAGGGGGAACACCACACCACAGGTATCACACAGACGCTCGGATATTGAAATATCTAATATTAAAATAGTTGATAACCTACACGATGAGTCCCAATCAGCAGCATATTATGTAACAATGCGTAGGTGCAACTGTTATCAGTTCATTATTCAAACACTTATTAGTAAACGGTAAAATTAATAAAGTTCAATAATGATTTGAGTCTGCGATGAATGTTCTTGCATAGCTGCAATAATGAATATAACTGCGTCGTCCTGACTTAAATTATTATCCCGCGTGGCTATCTTTGTATATATATTATGCATTGCAGGAGGAGATTATCAAATTTTTCCGCGATCGGTTTGGTAAACATTATTTTTTTTATTATTTATATGTATATAATTTATTTCTTTTTTTTCTTTTACGTACGTTTAATTAATGATTAATTGCCCATTTCAGAGGCGCGCTGGACGGTGCGGACGGTAGACCGCCAAGCGACTGGGTGTTTTTATGTATTTTTTTTTCACCGTCCAAATAGTTCTTAATGGGAAAACTAATTACGGACATCATCATCCATTCGTTTGTTAATCATTAAAAGAAGAAAAACAGACTACGCACACTGCAGCGAGCTCTGCGACTGGTGCCCGACGTGATGGAGTGGGAGAGGAGGGCGGAGGGAGAAGAGATCGCCCGGGTGCGTCTTTCTTCCCGCAGCCGTTTTTGGTCTGACGCATTATTTTTACATAATTCTTCCATTCATTACGCACGCGCTCGAGTTTCTCGGGTCCTTTCCCACCCACTCACCCACTCGTCAACCCCCTCCTCCTCAAAAAAAAACCCGACATAATCCTTAACGCCCCTGCAGACGCCTGCCGCGGTACAAAGTAAATCCTTGTCGATTCTCGTTCGTTCCAAATCTCGTCTCTTTTGTTTTCTTCCGTCTATTATTATTACCATCTGCGCAGCATTGCTGTACATAATATAATAATACTCGTATAATATAATTGCGGACGCGCGACAGTCTGTGTGTTCCTTGCAGGACGATTTCCTTTATTACCAAAAGGTCGTGACGTCCGTGGTAAATTTACTCATTTGAAATTGTAAAAATTACGGTAAGAATCACAACTCGAAACCAAATGTTCGTCCCTCTTAAAAAATTAAATCGATATGGGAAAAAAAAATGATATTATTTTCGAAAACACACGCCTAGATGAAAATCACCGTCGGATGATAAAATAATCGCCTAGTCGCGACCTCCGGGACACGAGGATTTGAACGGACGCGGTCGGATATTGGGTTTTTGGTGAGGGTCATCTCGGCGGAGGACGGGCGGCGTCGGTGGTTTAAGCTGCGGACCTACGTCGCATATAAGTATTTTCGCCATGCAGGAAATCCGAGAAACGCAATGCATAAAGGCCACACGGTTCACGAGATTTATTATTGTTACAACACACACACTCACGCCGTAAATGCCTTTCTGCCGAAATCGAACCTCATACATGACATAAACAATAAATATATATATATAATATTATTATATATTATCGTATCGCAGCCGGTCGCGTAATAATAATAATAATAAATTATGTTGCACGTGAGTGTCGCGCCGGCGGCGGCGGCAAGCTGTAGGTAGCGCGGAAAAAGGCAAATCTATTACGACGAGACGCGAAATAAATAATAATAATAAAGTGGTTGGTTTGCGTAGGTATTATATTGTAGGGGCGAGAGAATCGGATGAAATAGGAAATTCTCTTATTAAACTGTTTAAAACGGCTTATATTATATTATTGTAATAATATATTCGGCCCTGGTGCGATGCGACTATATAATCGTGCCGTTATTTAGACGGTTTTGTGGGCGATAAAATATCATATCCACGAGACGTCGAAAAGAGAAGAATAAAATGTGAAAATTATTCAAATTTCGTTCATTACTTCGACGCGTCGTCGGCCGGCTCTTATTTATTACATGGTTCTGATGTATTATTTTCCTCGTGATTACCATTATTCGACCTACTGCTCGATTTACAACTACAGTGGTTGTGGTTCTCAACCGGTGTGTCGCGACACACTAGTGTAACGCGTACTACCGCCATGTGTGTCGGCAAAACAATTGTTCGTTTATATTGTTGCTCATGTTCAAAGTGTAAATAGGTATATGACATAATTAAGGCGTTGCTATGTAATGGTAAAAAACCGCAGGTAAGAAAAACAATTGTGGAGATGGTACAACTAAATCTTTCATTGCCGTGTGTCGCCATTCTTGTCGAACTAAATTATTGAGCTGTCGTAAAAAAAAGGTTGAGCTGGTCTACATAATATTATAATACGGAGTATGGGACTATTGCTATATACTTTATTGTGGCCGAGAATATTCGGAATTACGGTAGTCGAGCATTTTATACATTATTATACACATACACGACCGTATTATCACATATATATATATATATGTACAATATTATACGGTCTGAAAAGTGCATCAATATTATCCAACTGGGAGAGTTTTCGCTGTGAATGATGGCACAAGTGGTTAACAAAAATTTGACATGTACTCCTCCTATCCGATGTTATCGAGACAATAAATCAACATAGCTTGTCTCTCTGGGCGTATACACCGGCGTCTGGTCTTGATGTGTTCCCGTTTCACGATTAACTTCCCATTCGTGACTTTTGCCCTACCCAATCGACCTAGAACTTTGAAACTTGACCGGCCCATAAACTATACATAGCAAAAACATTCTGTTCGGTTTATTATTATTATTATTATTATTATTATTATTATTAATATTTCACCCACACGCACACACACACACACACACACACACACACACACACACACACACACTCACGTACACGTGCCCCGAACGTATGTTATATTATACACCTTTTTGTTACAAACCGTGTTAACGTACAAAAGTTTTGTTTGGTCGAGGCTGCAGTTCCCTTCGGAAATTACTATCATTTAGCAATCAATACTCTCGCACGCGGTTTCATTGAAAATTAAAGTGTGGTGTATATACTTCTCGAATTTCCGGAAACTTTTTTTTCCTATATTATCAATCGTGCCGTCCAATACCGGCAAACGTCGATCTCAAGCTTGAAAATTGTGTTTATTTGTAAATGACTCGCGCTATGCGCAATAAATATTATAATAATATTATAGTCACTACAGTTTCATTAGCTGGAGTACGCCGTATATAGAGGTAATATTTATCATATGAATAGTCTCGGCTGGAAATAGCCGAGAAAACTTCATATTATGATGTTGAATTAAAAAATTACATCGAGTAGCAAACGATTCAAATCTGTTTGTTAAATTCTTTGAATCGTGTGTATCGGGGCAAAAAAAGTCGATTTAAAATTATTATGAACCATAAACACATTTCCAGTTGACTAGTTTAATTTATAAGAAGTAATTATACGAGTCATATTTATTTAGTTTACACTTATATTATTATGGTGCAGCGTAACCATATACTATTATTATAATACCATACGTATACAGATAGTATACCTATGGGTAAACTTTTTGTAATAGGCTTAAATAATATTAACCATACTATGATTATTGAGTACCTATACAAGTATTATGCGGTAATTCAATTATATCGTGTGGTACGTAGACATTTCCCGAAGCCATAGTACCTAAATACTGTAATTCGTCATGGGAACGATTGTAACAGAGCTTACTACTATGCACCCATGGAACGTATAATACACGTCATTATGTATGACGCAAAGTCAAGTCTTTATTAGATGTAACCTACAAATTCTACAGAGGTGGTAAGTATACGAAGTAGCGTTTTCGTATTCAATTTTATGTTGAATGAAGGAAATGATTTTAACCCGAACGAAAAACAAAAGAGTATGATGTTTCCTAGTATACCTAATATACGTCTTGAAAAACAATTTTTATTTTGTGATGTAATAATAATAACGACGATAAAAATGATATATATTTAGCAGCAAATCACAAATCGTTCACCGATCGACTAAAATCTTCAGAAATATAACACACGCACCAAGATGAACATTTTTTAAATGTGGCAATATATTGGTATGTGATATTTTTATAACTTTGAAATGTAAAATGATTAGCATGATGGTCACACAAGTCTATCCACCATGAGATGGGCAAATGAGATGAGAATAACTCCAAAAGTGGATTAAACAATATTATTTTTTAATGTATTTTAAGCCAATAGTTGTTAACGGCACAGTGGATTTAGTTGAAGAACATTGATAATATTATACTTTCGCATCAAAACAAACACTCAAAAGCATTAATTGTGTTTGAATAAATATCTGAGAGTGAAATTGGAACAAAACACCGAAATACGAATGTCAAAGGTGTTTTCGTTTTGAGTTGTTATTCTCATTTCTTTAATTATTGTATTGTTCCAAGTATTGTTCCATGCTTTAAAATAACAATCGAAAGCAGTTGTACTCTTAATCAAATTTTCATCAGTATTTTTGTTAGTAAACTCAGTTAACAACAACAATCTAAAAGTATATTTTTTTCGTAAAAGAGCCAATCAACGAAAACAGTAAGCCGTGTCGCATTTACTTTTAAAACATAATATTGTGTAATAATTATAGTAAAACGCAAACGAACATCAATTCAGTGTGTTTATCAAATCGTGTAAGACGGCGTCATGTACAAGCAAAATAAGTAAAAATTACTCAATTATTAGTTTTGGTCATCGTAAACTCCGTGTTTTGGAGTCCTAGACATTTTCATATTATCTAAAATCGCATCGACGACGACCATATAATTATTGTTACGAAACATTATAATCAGCACGACGACATGGTATTATCTAATATTATGATGTACACGTTTGGAATATCTTATAATCGACCTTCAACCGTGAATTTTGTGATACGAATTACCGAAACATCGGCTTTTAATGGTGTGCACATTATGTGTTATTATATTATTATAATAAAAATAACAAAAAACATAAAGACGCTGTCATTAAAATATTACTATTTGTTCTGGACTTGCTGCTGAAGTGCCGTCACTCCGAGGGGTTGTTCCCTCGCCCACACTGCTCACCCTCAAGCTCTGTTATCACATCTCATGCTTGAACTGCTGAACGACTTATAGATCGTATAGTTTTCCGAATTCACAAAATACCTCGTTTTTGCATTATTTACGATGTTACAGCGCAGTTATATTATATTATTTTATTATTATTAATACCAATAATATGATAATTACACTATTATACTGTGCCGTGTTGCGGGCGAGAACAACGCTATGCGTCAAGACAATATTGATATTATTATTTTATCGGGCGAATGGTAATTAGAATAACCGCTCGGGGACGAGTTTTGTTTGCATATTATTTTATTCTCATATATATATATACAATACATTTTATAGTTGGCGGAGAGAGTCGAAGAAAACGTCCGTGCCAATCAACGAGCTGAAGGTTAACGCCTAGCCCGTGACACCGTGAAATAATATCGTTACTCCGCCGCCGAGACAGCAGACGACGTGCGAATCTCGAAATTATTAATTTTCGCCGACTAAATATGCGCATATACACATAAACATATACATATTTATATATATATATACATATCATGTATATAATTTACGAACAGTCGGTATACACGCGGATCGAGACGAGACTATGGCGTTTAAATAATTCACGAGCGTCGATCGAACGGGCGCGGGTCGGCTACTAATTTGACAGTCGACTGCCGCCGCCGCCGCCGCCGCCGCCGAGTCGGGACTTCAACCGTTTAATGATTCAGGGCCGACTCGGATTTCGCGTCGTGAAAATTATTAATATCGAGTGCCGGGAAACCGATTGGGCTGCGAGGTAAAGTAGCAGGCAGCAATTAGTGGCGTGCGTAATTGTCTATAAAATAATCTACGGATAGAAGACGACGTAGAAGACGACTGCGGCACGAGGGACTTCGCGGAGCGGGTCACGTCGGTGTCCGGGTCGGTTGTAACAGTTTTTATTCGAAAAATGTCCATGAATAATATTATTGGGAACGTTGCCGCCCGCGTTCGAAATAATATAATAATATTATATTCGTGTGACGTCACTGTGCCATCGCCTGTGTCGTAGGTGATGGTAGTTGTTGTATATAGTAATAGTATTACTACGATTATCGTTTATCATGATGGTTCATTCTTTATTATAGCAGTGTCGATGAGATGTGTCTAGAAGAAAATACTTAAATCCTACGAGCTCGTCCATAGATAAATAGGATAATATGAATACTACAACTATATTTTTAGCAGCTACTATTGTATTATTGAAATTTTTTTATAAAAAGGGAAAACTGAAATAGTAATTTTCTATATGGTTCATAATATTATGTAATAATATGACAAGAAGAGGATAAGAAAGTAAACAATAAAATTACATAATAAGACACACTGCTTAAGCGCTGTTATTTGTTAGGATGATATTAATTGTTTTCGTGTCAATCAAAATAAAAAGAATAAAATCTAAATATTTATAAGATATTTACTATACTATTAAATAGGTTATGAGTACTTGTTAGTTATGGTTAGGCTACACTTGGTAAAAGCTATTATTGACTTTAAAATATTGTAGTTTTTCATATTTTTAAGTGAACAATATTATGGCAGAACGTTTTAAAACAATTCGGTAAAAATATGAATAGTCCACACAATAAAATCATGCATAATAACCTATCGTACCTGCGCCTTATTGTACAGATTTACAAGTAGCCACACAATAACAACACCAAACGATAATAATTAATACGGCATAATATTAAACTGCCTATCCGGTGGTCGACGTTTATAATTGGCCATTAAATCTAAACACGATACACAATATTATTATTATACAAACACGCATTGCCGGAACACAGAATGACACACGAATTCTACAACTACACAAGCGTTATAATATTATTATTGTTATTAATAGTTAATCCAGCGATAGAGTTCCACGCGAGTATATAATATCAACCGAAAATTAGTTTGAAAAAAAAAAATCGTATACAATCAAAATGTACGCTACCATAATGACAATAACACAGATAACAATTATTATAAGTAACATAATTCTCTCTAGCAGCTATTCGTCTCGTCCGGCGCTCGTGGTGACTAAACGAAACAAAATCGATGACGGCTGCAGACGACGTGGCGGCGGATTTCGACGATGATGGCTGCAGCGTTTCAATCTGACCCCATTAGGGAGTCGCATTAAATATAAGGACTCCCTACTAGAGTCAATTTGAACCACATAAGCACTACTCTCAGGACTTGAAGGAGATGACGATGATGGACGCGCTCCCGCACAGTCGGCCGAACGACGACGTTGTGTATCGCCTTTGCCATATTAAAGTCCCTCGTCGGTCGTCTCTGCAGTGGACAGGCGTGAAAGGTTGAATGTGCGATGATGACACGTGTCCCGAATGACACAAGTGCGATCACACACATTATTATATTATTATTATTATTACTATCACATCCTCTCGGTGGTCGGTGCACCCGTTATTACATCATATTAATATCATTTACATATCGTCGGTCCGTTTGCCGTATCCATGCGCCCGTCTACAGCGAGAGCGAGAGACGTTTAAAGCCGGTTTAAAGGATATTATCGATCTCGAATCGGATATTTATTGTGAACACATAAATACATGTCCTACCTTCCTGCATTACATGTATATATGTACATTAAAACAGGAAACGGCGGGTCAGGTGCTGCGCAGCGGAGTAGTACACTCGCTCGAGCATTCCGTATACCGTAAATCATTTTTAGAGTAGACTATAAAAATGTCAAATAGCCCTTGCCCGGGGACCGAATCCAAAAAGTAAACTTGCCGAACAAACGATTCTTCCCCGCCATTACATACGTATATAACTCCGCTCAATTTCCCATCGGCATTGCGCTATTCCACCACCACTAGCCCACCCGCCCCGTAGTCCCATCAAAACTACCTACCCCGTCTGGACGTCGAGGCCCAGCACTTTTTTTTTCCACGCGTGCCCCAAGGCGCACAGTATTTTCCTTTCTCCGAATCTCCATTCGCCAGCCATCATGCTGCTGCTCTCTTTTCCTTCGCTACACTATTCCCTCCCTCTCACTCCTAGCACCGTCATCATAATAACATATATCCGTCTCACCGGCGTACTGATATAAATGTATATTATGTACGAACAACGCAAGTCCGATGTGCAATTTGTGCCAACGTTCTATGCTTTTCTGGTCTCGCTTCTGCGTCGTGTACGCACGACATACTCGTAGTATTATTATTATAACAATAATAACGAAACGGCATATGTGTGCAAAAAAAATAAAAATAAAATAATAGCTCATTATTTACATTTGTGAAACGAGAAACGTTATGTACATATAATATCATATTTGTGCACATACATACATATCCTTATCCTCGAATAAGGTTCTTTTTCTGCATTTACATAATTTGTTTTGTTTTCAATATGAAAGCAATTCGTTCCCTAAATACGGTTTGCCGTTATGCCAACAATATACCGTAATTTAAATTCTTATTTATAGGTACGTGCGCGTCTGTGTTATTAAAATTTTCTTTGTTGTGCTCCATTATAATCTTTGTGGATTTCGTTTCAGCGTTTTTATTCTCGGATGAAATAAAAAGTATAAATGCAAATCAAACAATATTGATGTCTAATTTAAAAGTAAAAACTTTTCAATTCTCCCACACACACATACAGCATAACATATATATATATGAAATATATAATATTAAAATACCACACAAACTGAAAAGAAATACGCATTTTGAACCGCACATTCAACCTATATAGACGATTTAAAATGTAAATATAATCCTCAACGATCGTTTTTCTGCTATCGTCGTTATTTATTCGGATTATTTTATTGTTGGAAATATATCATGACCCCACAATAGTAATAATAATAATAATAATAATAATAATATTTTATGATGAAAATAAATGTTGTTAATCAAAAAAAAAATTATATATATTTTCGTCGACATTGCAGTGTACAACTCTGCATAAGCGATGACCCGGTGTATAGGTAGTTGCGGTTGTCGGTCGAAAGAATTTATAGATCAATGTATTATTACCGAAATTATCGGTATCCAGGGTCGTATTAAATTTCCGGTTAAAGTATTTGCAAAAAAAAAAAAAAACACTACCAACACCGACGCGTCGACGACAACCGAAAACTAAAAAACGAAAAGCGAAATACACGGGCGCGCGTAATATTTTATGCGTGGATGTGCTGGGTAAAACATCCCAAGAGAAATAAACCGTATTATATTATTATAATACACGCAGGTCGTTTTCGAGTTTGAAATATATTCGCTTTAGACGAAATGTTCATCGTTTCGCTTTTGGCGATCGTACAACTACTCGCTCGTGTATTAATAACAAAATACGAGCTACAATAAAATACTGTACCAACATTTTTGTGTGGCTTGGCGTGGCCCGTTGGCGGCTACCAGTCGAGGAATGCGACTGGGAGTAAGTAACGGCCACGGCTACTAGCTCCCGGATGGGTGACCACCCGGGTTCCTAGTAGTTAAAAACCTTGCCACGCATACAAGTGTTTGCTACCTACCGTAACGACGGTAACAATCGTAAAAAAAAACCATCTACCGCGCCAACCTCACCACAGTTCATAACCCCTACAACAGCCAATGGTCTTAGTCGCCGGGCACAAGTTCAATAAAAAAAAAAAATAGATAAGTAAATATATAAATAATTTTCGTGCCACTGAATAAACCTATGATATTAATAATAATGATTAAGATACCTGTGAACCGTGTGTAGGCGCGTTCTCTCTCTCTCTCTCTCTCTCTCGGCAGGCAGACGTTTTTTTCGCTACGATAATGTTTCAACGATAATAATATTGTGAGTGCCTCTTCGCGAGCCAGGAGATAAGACGATTACGCGGCCGCGCTTGCGCCATAGATGCCGTGTAATAAGAGTATTATTATTATTATCGTTATACCTACAACCATCTCGTGCGTTTTATTACGGTGCCGACAGCAACTTACTATTATAAACTACCTATACCCGTGTAGGCATACTTATAACAAGCGACGAATCGAGTCGACGGCGAACGTATAACGCGATAAATCTTCGAACACGGGCACCTATATACATATGTATATTATGATGTATATATTATGACGTAATGGCTGTGTGCGTGATATAAATATAGTGTGTTGTATATGGGTATATTGTCATACGAGTTACACGCGTAGGGGTAGTTAGGTCATGCCTATGCCTATATATATACGCGCATCGGAGCTTGTTGAAAATACATTTTAAGTTCCGAAACAATATGACGAAACAATATAGGTATACATATTGCTATTATTATGGAAACACTCACACGACAGTATTATAATACTAGCGATATAATAATATAATATGTCGTAGGTGTATTATACCCATTACGCGTCTAACGAGTTGAACACTCTTCCGCGTGTGTCGTGTCGTCGACGTCGGTACGACAAAGTTATTACGACGGTGCGTGTGCATAATACATTATTATAATATTATATACACTGTAATAATAATAATAATAATAATCATTATCGAAAGCATAATACACCGCGCACGATGTTATGATATTGTTATGTATACCAAATAAAATAAAATAATATCAACTTGATATTGGGTCAACGATAATGATAATAATAATATAATGGGCGGGTTGTGGACATGCGTTTTGCCGTTTGGCATCGTTCTAACGATTTAGATATTTAAATAATATACCTTTTATTTTTTTCGCGAAAAAATATTATTATACACACGGTACTTCGGCGACGTCGACCTCTCGAAACGTGATTATGGAGTTGACGTAACAGTTATTTTTTTTACGTTGAACTTTTCGGGACTTTTTTGCGGAGTTGAAAATTTGGGTGGTTTTAAATCGATTTTTTTTAACTGTGTGGCTCAACACAATGTGTCTTTTTTTTCTTCTCGGGTACCGCGGTGTCTAATACGGAGAAAGTTAATTTGAAGAAAAAAATACAAAACTAATTACTCGCGTCAAATCGATAGTTATGTTTTTTTTTTCACCGGGCGATATGACATCCGCACGATAGATTTACCACAGAGGTGTCGAAATGGTAAAAGATTATCAAAAGTTACGCCTGTCTGATCGACTCGGCCACGGTTTACGATTCGTCATAAATCATAATCTATTCGTTATATTATATTTTAAGAGGACGTTACACACATTAATATTATAGTCCATTTTACCTAGTCGGCTTAAAAATTAAGTTGATCTATTATGCAATTTAAAGGTAGGTACGATAAATAATTATCTTAGGCATATCGGAGGAGTTTATTGCAATTTTTACTTTGAAGCGGGTCATGATAGTTTTCGAAATTTACAAAAATCGAACATTTTTATACGCTCATATCATAATAGTATGAAAAATTATTTTGTAAAATTAAAACGTCACTAAAAGCCTCCTAGGTTCCCTAGATAAAACAACGATTTTACCTTCGACGGATCAATTCCCTCTGATAATTGTATAAATAACCTAGCTATACAACTGATTTTAACGAACCTAAAATGTATTGTACGTCGGACGTTTGTAAGACGCAGGAACAACACACCCGCGGATGACGTCCTCTCGAGTACCGACGTACGACGTACGACAACAGGCATCATTATAACAATAATATCATGTTTTAGGGATTCGCGACTACAATAAACCAAATTGGCTCTTCGAATGCAGGGGTAGGTACGTTTTTCGAGATTCGACTCGATTCTATTTCTCATGATGTTCCATTGGACCACGTATACCCCTGCGCAACCCTCAGGGCTGGCTAGATAAAACACAATATTAAGCACGCACGTATTATGCGGAAGTTGTCGCGGGTGGGCGATCGATATAAGCGTAATATATTAATGCGTATACGGTGCGGTCGGCTCATTTTGGATTCCTACGACGTCCGTGCGAACACTGTACACATATAACATTATATACCTACACAATATTATACGATTGTGCGCACCTCCTGCGGTAAGGTCGCGTGCACATTCCTATTTCCTAAACTGTAACGATATGCGCCTCCAGTGATATATTGATATATTATTATTGTTGTTGTTGTTGTTGTCGTCGTCGTCGTTATTAATGGTTTCATTATCGTACGGGCGGATCGCTGGACGCGGGGAAATCGGACGCGTCGCCGATCGGCTCACAGCGGCGATGATAATAATAATAATTAACCGTAATAGTATCTGCGTCGCAGGTACATAATATTACGCAGGGATCCGAGACGGAACTGCTGCCGCAGTTTTCCGGGTTCCGAATGAAAAACTTCTGAGATGCGTACAATATGTGCTTTCGTGTACGACGGAAAACTGTGCACGAACAACCACTAAAAGTCGGATTCGATAGCTAAGGCTTGGACGAGGACGTTTGACTTAGACGACCCCGACAGGACCGTACCGCCCCCGAATCACTGTTTTTTCTGTATTCTGTGTATACCCATGTATATAGAAGACCTCTTCTCTTCTGCGATTCTAAAACCTACGACCTTTCGTTACTTAATCAACGGTCACTACTATGGTCATTGCACGTCGTTAAGATATAATGATGGGGAGGGGGAGCGTTAGAATCGTGAACGTAATGTAAAAACGAAAAGTGTAAAAAGCAGAAAGTGGTCAATTTTGGCAATTTCGCATTACGGCAGCTAAACTGTATAAAATTTTACAAAAAATTTTGTTTATTATGTTCGTGATATATAATATTTAATGCTATAATTTCTTATATTTAATTATATTTTAGTAGGTAGCCATTGGATATTAATTCATCAAAATTAAAAATAATAGTTTGAGTGTACCCCGCATAGACAAACTATAAATTCAGACCGAACATGTAGGCATTTGTTTATTATTAGGTTCGAATAAAATTGAAATTTTCAGTTTGCTTTTCGAATAACTCGTTGAAACATTCGTTCAGCGTAACACCGCTGAAAAATGATAACAATAAAGTGGTGTTAGATAATTTATGATTATTGGAACAAATGAAATTTTGAACACTTTACGTTCAGGCCCTTTACCATTTGATCATTTAAACGTTAGGTTTATATTATGTACTGCAGTCGGTTGCACGCATAACGATTGTGCAGCCTTTGTCGTATATTGGACGGACAACGAGAGCACTCAAATCTCTATTACAATTATTATTATCATCATCTCGGTCGACAAACACACACACACAATATATTATATATAATACAATTTATTATATGGTTTGATGAATATTATTTATGATATGATATATAGGTGATAGGTATATATGAGTTTTAAACGGTCCAATTTCCGGCGAAAACACGAAACCACTCCAACGCAGTGATATATATATATATGAAAATAGCGCTGCCGCCAAAGACACTCGCACGAGGGAAAACCTTTATTTTTTTTTCCACCTCCCTTTCGTCACCGCCTCCGTACCACCTGTCATCGAACAGATACGGCACACCGAGTATTTATTTTTGCTTTTTTCTTTTCCCTCTTTTTTTTTTTTGCCCCGTCCACCCGTTGTTGTTGTTGATTGCGAATTTAATCTATCGCGAGGACTGAGGCGTGCAGAAACGGGAAATTGCGGTGTACTGCCAAATCGAATTGTGAACCCAACGAACCGCACCGGCGACGACGGTATAGCGGCGGCGGCGGTGGCGATGGCGGTGAAAGAGATTGCTACCAAGCGCTGACTGACGCGCGTCATGCACCGTCCGTACCTCAGCCGCCTCACCACTGAGGCACCTCCACCGCGGCGGCAGTCTTACCGTTTCAAATTTCGTGCATAATAATATATAATACATATTATTATTTCGTCTCGAGATTTTGCGTTGTGTGATAATTATACCGGAGAAACGATTTTAGCCCATACGAGCAGAGCACACGTCTGCAGCGGTGTATTATGTGTAATAGGATGACACCGCAGAAGGTAAGAAGTATATAATTCAAAACGCAGCAGCAGCAGTCGTATAATGAATTTCATGATATTATTATCAACAGCCGGTGAGCGAAAGTTGCAAAACGACGAAAAATTGTCGGAGGTAGGTAATTCGATCCCGAAAGCGACGGGAAAGGACTCGCCCCGGTCTTAATTGATGTTATAACTTTTCGTCTTGGAAACGCGATATGCTAATATACAGAAATGTCATTTGGAAAAGTGATCTTTAAAAGACCTCCGGCGCGTGGCGTGGCGTATTAATTCGAGAGAGTAGGGCAAAATCGACTTAACATAATTATTCACAGGTAATCGCGAACGTTTTTCGTCTTACCGGAATCGCGTTTGCAGCTTAAATTCACAGGCAAAATTATCAGGAGTAGGTGCCGCGAGCTTGAATTGGCTCGACGACTGTCTCTCCCCAAATGGGCACTCTTAATTTATGTTATTTACGGATAATATTATGAATCTTAT
Organism: Myzus persicae; assembly: GCF_001856785.1. Taxonomy (NCBI): domain Eukaryota; kingdom Metazoa; phylum Arthropoda; class Insecta; order Hemiptera; family Aphididae; genus Myzus; species Myzus persicae. Next base: position 189,693 of record NW_019102340.1, read on the forward strand.
TTTATATTAATAAATCTAATACGTTCGGTATAAAACCAAATATTATAATATTATTGTTTACAATAATGATTTAACGAAATGTGAGAATATAGTAGGGCAGTCATCGTGATGCTAGCGGATAATATTGACTGAATTAAATGTTACATAGGGAGCTGCCTCTTTTTCGGTTTTTTTTTTTAAATTGCACCCCTAGTCGTATTTACTTCTCAGAAAGGCTGGTGGTGCGTGATGTAAGGGACATGTACAATCGACGCATATAAGACTGTTGCAGTTTAAGACGTTGCAGACGATGATAGGCGGAGTAACGAACGAAACGCATCCATGGCACGACGGGCGGCGGTAACGAAGGATCGGGCGCTTGTAACACTGCGATTCTCGTTTGCCGAAGAAAAGTAAAACGGAAAACCTTTTAGGTAAATTAATCTGTCGGAATCGGGCTAGCGCGCGAGCAGCGGGACGGTCCCGGAGGAGGCATCGGCTTCGGTGGCGTTTTATCCGGCCGCTAAAAGCCCGAAATAGCGTGATAAATGGCACTGATAAATAAAAAACGCTTTGCGGAAAGGCCGACGGTAACTATACACACTGACAGACACACACACGCGCGCGCTCGATCTCCTAAACACTATTATAGTCCTCGCAAGTATAATACACCTATATATGTGTGTGTGTGTGTGTGTGTTTGGTGCTTTTTCTTCTTCGCCATATTATATATAGGTACCTATAATATGTACGTATATATATATATATTATATTATATTGACTTGGACGGACCGCTCGCGTAATCCGATATTTTTTGCGTTCAAGCTGACGGTGTAGACGGATCGGCCATCGATAAACATTATACATGTATAGAGGGCGACACATCATCGTGGATTTTCCACACAGTGTTGTATAGGTACCCAAATGTACGCGCGCGCGCGTGTGTGTGTGTGTGTGAGTGTGTAATAATACTTTTTTCGACTTGAAAAATAACCGCCGCCGCCGGTTGATTTAGCGACTGTGATTTTTATTTTATTACTATTACTATTATTGTTGTTGTTTTATGTATTGTGATTCCGCAGAAAACGAAAATAAAATTTAAACGAATTGTACGGTTCCAACTCGTGTAGTCGTTTGCTTTGAGATAATCTGACATTTCTATTATTGTAATCGAATGACGACCGTTCTTTTATCTCGTTCTCTTTCCATACTATCTCTACAACAACTCATTGTTGTCGTATATTGTACGTTCTGTGTAGGAAGCCGCACGAATACTTCAATAAAACATCATATAACTTTACCACATTATACAATACAATACAATAGAAAAACAGCATATAATATCTTGCTGGAAAAAAAAACGTCTCTTGTGTTCAGTCCACAACAGAGGATAATATGCCGATATAGGTTCTTACAAACAGTAACAATAATAAAAACTGAGCAAAAATACAAGACAGTCGATTATTTCTATTGAAGTCATTACGTTAACAATCGTTTTTACTATTCGAGAGGATGGGAAAAAATACGATTTTGAATTATTAAAACGGTACAAAATGTTTATAACTTTCAAATTACAACGGAGAGAGGAAAAAAAACAGAAAATAAGTGCATCGTATATAGGTAAGATGTACTTACGTATTTTCCTTATTTCCATTATATAGGTACCCACGCGGCATGTACATAATAGTCGGAGCATGCGATATATAAGGGACGCAGCAGGTATATACGACTGCAGAGGTATACATTTTTAATCTTTGAACGACTTCTTTTTTTCTTTTTCTTTTTACAGCGCTCACAATAGAAAACAAAAAATATCGAATGAAAAATAAAGGGTGAGAGAGAAAAAACGAACGTAAGGTTTTTGGCATCGGACCCGGTCTGGAAATTGCTTTGGTTAACAAAGAACCCCCTCGCCTGCCTCAAATCCTACAGCTAGCTATATCAGCCGGTATCGCAGACGTTATCTGGACCGAAAAATATGTAGGCCGTTCTTGTCGTACATAATATACATATATATATATATCGTTTAAGACGACTTTACCGTGGCGTAAACTATGGGGTGCGTAAACAATTGAACGACGACGGTCCTGCCCCGGGCCCGAGGCGTCGTGGCCGGTGTGGTGTCGGTTGTGTCGCCGAGATTACGATAACACTTAGACTTTAGAGAAATCGAGGACCCCGGGGGTAATAATATTCGGATGGGGGGGGGGCTGTTTAACAGACGCAAACTTGCCGTACGGCTAAACGGGAATTATCATCTACGTCTCTCTCCCTCTCACTCACCCTCTCCTTTCTGTCTCTCCCTCACTCCCTCTCCCTCGTCGTATCTCCGGTCCGAAATTAACTTGTGTACATAATATTATTAAGCGCGTGTACAGAGCCTAATTTCAACATCATAAAGTATTAACCGCGACGATCCGATTCCCGTCGGCCGTAAAGTACAACAACAACTCATATGTGCGTCGCCCGACTGCGTTGTACCAACAAGTGTATATACTATATATATATATGCTAATACAATAATAAAAAAAACTTATGTTAGACGTTGGGCTTAAAAAACACGTCTGCCTTCGATTAAAACAGACGTATGGTAGTTACGTAAGTAGGTGATGATAATTTTCGATTGTCGTTTTCTCGACGCTTCGCGCAGATCCGATGAATGCGATTGGCTCGCGATAAAAATATATCCTACGAAGTCGTCATCGTCGATATACCGCAGCCTGCAGCCACCCCGGGTTTTCGCACGGCATGACGTGCCATGTATTTGTATTGGATCTCGCCCGAACGCACACGCGAATCAACGATAACGAATTTAACTCTGCGAAACTTTTCCGAAACGCAAGTTGGCTTTTTTCCGTTCAATATATATATATATATATATATATATATATATATATATATATGTAACAGAGTTGAAACTTTTCGATTCGCGGAAACCAAGAGCTATGTAGCCGCCACCGTTGCCGGATGAACGGTCACCGACGAATGCAGTATCCGCGGGATTAAGACATATTTTTATTTTTTTTCGTAAACATATTGCTCACGATATCGTCTTCACAGCAAGGTGCTGGATGTCGTCCGGGAGTGACAATTGGTGGCGCGGGGGGGGGGGGGGTCGTAGCATTCGCCAAAATCGCGTCCGCGGGGCGAGCGACAAACAGTCAAACGCCCTTGTATATTGTAAATGACGGAACCGCGTAATAGGATTTCCTGTGCTGGCGTGAGTTTTCGGGGCGGGAAATTTTGGAAACGGCCAGGTTCTATCTATATTATTATTATATAATATATTAAATTGTCTAAAAGTCAGCTACGCGTCGGTTCCGGTCCCGAAAACAACGATCCCGCCGGTTCATCCCGATCGCTGATCCGTACACACAGTATCTGTTATTTACAGTTGTTTTATTATCAGGATTGCCGTTTCCCGTGATGCATAATTAATAACCCAAACACAACTTGCGCATTGTTTATAATATTATATTGTCAATAAGCCTCTTTCTAACGTCTTTTGCGCGCGCATTGGGAATTCTATATGCAGCCGCAGTACCTATACAGTAATAATATATAAACCTATATCATATAATAATGTATTGTTTTTCATCCTTTTAGAGGCTGCGTGTGACAGGCGACTGGCGACGGCGACAGTGTGTAGTAGTGAGTTTTATATACCTACACGTGCGCAAAATATAAGTTGGCCTCAACGGTCGGCCGGTCTCCGGAAACTGAAAGTCGCAAGTCTCGGAGGACGTCTCCGCGGCCGTCATACGATTCCCAGCGCGCCCCGGCGAGTCTCCAGCGGTCAGTCTACCGCATATTATATTATTGTTGTGTGTACCATTTTTCAGTGAGATATATGTTGCATGATCCGTGCAATACTATAATGTGTATTATTTTTGTATTATATTGTGTATTATTTTTGAGCATCGGATTCTCGTCTTCCGACCGTCGCTGAGGAATATTACTGCGATCCGATAGACGGAGGCACACACAGGGAGATACGGAGAAAGACAGAGCGAGAGAGAGAGAGAGAGAGAGAGAGAGAGAGAGAGAGAGAGAGAGAGAGAAAGTGAGACTGAGGAGAGAATATCAGACGACACACCGATGTGATACACAACCTCCCGCCGTTGATTATGGAATTCGGGTCAACGAGTTATAATATACTGTTATCGCATCGACGTAATCTTGTACCCAACTGGCGTTTCCCAAGTGGCACGATCGGTTTTCGGCGCAAGAAAGACAAATTTATGATGATTCAACGCTCAACGCGAAATCGAAATTATCACAATCAGACCATAAACATTAAGGATTTATAGAACCATATTAATAATATAAATTATTGTTATTATATTATCATACTCTCGTGTTGAAATCATTATAATAATAATAAAAGTAGGTAGTTTATTGTATGTATCATATGATAATATGCTGAATGCGCGTACCGATATAAGATATTTTTGTAATAATATTACACGTGAAAATGTTCGCACTATTATAACTTAATATAAACGGTGTATTGTTGCAATAAAAATATTCGTTTACGATAATGTGGTCGTAATGATAGAATATCACTGTATATAGGTTTATAATATGTTTAAAATAGTAAGTGAACTGCAACGTTTTGTCGTAGGTATATAATAACTGTAATTTTATAGCTTATGTTTTTTAAATATTAAACAGAGGTGAAAGCTTAAAAGACACTTTAAACGAGTACATATGGTTGAAAAATGTAAATTTATGATATTTTTAGTACGAGAAAAAAAGCGACGGGGTTATCATACATATACTCTAAGGTTGGTGTATATTAACAAAATCATTTATTTTTTATGTTCACGGTAAAAATATGTTTAAAACTGAAATTCATAATTTAACAGTATTAAATGAAATGGAAAGAACGGATACTCTCATTAAATTAAATACATATCGGTATGTATAGATTCGAAACGTTCAAAGTTTTAATTTAAAATACAGAAACTTTATTTCGCCCGGGAAACGCACGAACTCTGGACGTACAGAATTGTTTATGCGAATTTACATTAAACAATTACTCTGGGAACGGATACGAAGTAATTTGTTTAATTATCCGAGTCGATAGTCGATTAGGTGTACATTTTTCATTTTAGGTCGGTTAAACTCTTACGGAAAACGATTTTGTATAGAGTGTTGTGCGTTTTTTTTGCCGTCGGTGCGTATAAATTAAAAACAAAACTAAAAACCGCGCAGGAGAGAATTGCGACGAAGATAACAATACAAATGTATACACATTATATTGTCGTGCTTTATAATACATATAATATACATATATATATATTATATATATATACATCGACACTGTGCGATCGCGTTATTTTATAATACAATACTTAAATACATTTCATCGCAATATACAATATATATATATATATTTATGTTTGAGCAGAGGATTTTGGCTTTATATTATTCCAAGTTGCTCGCCAAAAACTGGAGACCGGTGTTTTTGCGCTCACTGGCATCCGGCCATATATATTTTGTTATATTATATAGACGCATATTCGATGCGGTTTCGGGCAGCCGACGTTATATCGTCATATTATTAACAAACATCAGACCTGGCCGGAGGTCGCCCAGACGCGGTAAGAATGGTTTTCGCCAGCGGTGAGATCACGTTTTTCCGTAGAACCGTACACATCCGATCGTGTGCTACACCGAAACCCATGTCGACGCACCACCGAAGTCCTCATCTGTGAAAAAAGTCTGCTCACACGATAAACCGCTAAGCATCATTACCGACTACGATGATTAGCGATATACTTAAAGTCTCGGGGAACAGACCCTTTCGGTTCGGCTGCAGGGTACCGTCGTGTAAGGGTAGAGGGTTGGTGGTACGACAGCGCAGGCGTACTTTGAGGGTGATCGTTTTTTGGTATTTGTCTTATGATTGTATTTCTACGACGATAAAATGTATGTTCGCACGATATCATGTTACTCAATACAAAAAAAAAAAATAAACAACAGTATCGATACAGCTGCAGTTGGTGCGCAGTTGAGAAAAATTAAAAAGGTTGTTCAATGCGGTGCGTGTAGGAACAGGGCGATTATTTCGTATCAAGATTTGTGTTTAAAAAACTTGTAAACGTCCCATCGCCCACCCATCTGATCGAGCTGCTTCGGACGCGCCACCGGGGGTCGTGCTATGATGGGCACGACACCGTTATTAATCTATACGCGACGATGAGCCCGTTATTTGTCCCCTACACGGCCCGGTGGTGCACACGCACATATTACAATATTATACGGCCGATGTATGTACACACGGCGACACGGTTCAATATGATCATTATTAATATATATATGTATATATATATGATGTATATAGGTACCGGTGTGTACACCAAAACGGTTTAATAATGTATAATAACGCCCGAGTGCCCTCGGTATACAACGCGGGACGGCAAATTTCGGAAACCAATGACGTGGACATGCGCGTGTGCGCATCAGCAAGTTGTGTTTGGTTTGTGTGTGTGTGTGTGTGTGTGTGTGTGTACATAGGACGGTACAATCGAGCTCACCAAAAGTTGTTATCTCGTTTACGTATCCCGCGAGGCCGTACACGGGCCGACCCTCGTTTATCATAACTATTTATTATCATTATTATTACCGTTATTATTATTGCTGTGTGCGCTGTGTGCATGTAATATTATTAGGCTTCGTACTGACGCGTTTTAACAGATTGCGAGACGGGGCTCACGGCGGTCCTGTAGCAAGCAATTACTTTCGTGTGCGCGCACGTATAGCATGTACATAAATTACATCGTATACGTATATATATATATAATACTGCGTAGCCGTAAGTCAAATAACACTTGTCAAAACCACATTTGACGAATAAGACTTTATCACCGTCATCGCGTTACCCTGCAGCGAATTCCGCGTCTCTCCAGCCACCACATCCAGTAGTGCCCGCCTGCCGTAAACACATTTATTGTATTAGCGTTTTGAGGTTTTTTCAAAAATAAATCGAAGGGCCGCAGTACTTACACTTATTCAACTTGTATTTTTAGGATATTTTTTTTTTCTATAATAAAAACGTTTGTCGGCTTATAAAATACTATATGAACTTGTCAGTTGGTTATTATGATTTGTGTTCAAACGCAATAACTGAATTCCATACTTCGTGTGCTTTGAATGCCGACTATATGGTGTGCGGGTTAGTAAACTTACAACATGTCTGACTACAGTGACTACCGAAACCATAGAGGTGGCAGATATCAGCGAGGATCGGTTGTTATGTTATTGTCAGGGTGGTTCAGTTCTACGAATTGCTAATCGAGTTTGTATCCATAAGGTTTCTTGTTATTGTTATTTTTGATATAAGACTCAAAATTAAAATTCCACTTTCAACAATACACTATATACTAGGAACAATAATTATAAAATATATCTGCTTTTCGAAAATACATTAACTTTTAAACGTTTTCTATGCGAGTTCCGAAGACCATATCATTATAATAAACGTAATGATTGTTCAGCTAACATTTATTTAGATGAGTTATTTTAATTCAAAAATTCTCAACACAGATAAGTTTATATAATGTAATGTATTTCGTTATATTATGCTATGTCCAGCGTTAAAACACGTAGGTATATTATAATATTATAATATTTTCACTAAGCGAGATATCAAATATTTAAAATAAATGATTACCGTCCCACAACCATTAGGTATCCGTTAATTAAGAATAAAAACTTTTTACATTATGTCAAACAAGATAATTATAAGTAATCTGATATTTTCTTTGGTAACCGTAATAAAATTTCGGGTGTTAATATTAACTTCGCATTAATATTATAAGAAACTATAAAAACATCACGATGGAAAAAAACACCATAATGAAGTTTAACTTGAAAACAAATTACAATAAATTAGTAACAATTTCGTGTTGTTTCTATGATGAATATACGATATATACAATTATAATTCACTATAAAAGTAAAACTATTAAAAATATTACATTAACTAATTTCAGCTTTAATTATATTTATCAATTCAAAAAAAGAAAAAAATAATTAATAAATATAGTAGAATGAAAATCAATTAACTACCAAAAATAAAATTAAAAAAAGAACGTCGTTGTGCGTTTAATGACAAAATAATAATATATTAAATAACGTATTTTTCGAAAAAGTTTAAAGAATTAATTTACTTTAATAAAGTGCACAAAGAAAGTTATAAATATTTTAATAAATCGTTTCGATGTCTGTGAAAATTAATTTAAATGAAAATAGAGACATAAATCGTTCGGTAATATGATACGCTTATTGCCAATTTGTTATTGAACTTTCGTTCAAGGAATATTATAATACTTTGAACATTATAATTGTTTAGTTTAGAAAGCAGTACCTTCTGATATTTTACAGCAGACCCTTCGTACCAAAAAGTCGAGGGAAAACCAATTAGAAAAATCAAATTTTATATCACTACAACTCTTCGCACACAAAGAGATTTGTCTCAGGCAAAATGTTTGATGATTCCGAGAAAAGATGGTCGCGGAGAAGGATATTATAATATTATTATGGTAAAAACGACGACTATAGAACCAATCGTAAATCACACGATATAGTATTGTTATATGAAAACGAGAACGGCTGCTGCAGTTATACGAAAATGTAAAAACAAAAAAAAACTCTAGAGGAGAAAAAGTTTCCTTTTGGACCGCGTACATCTATTATTGCGGACAGTAAGGCGAGAAAGGCTGCGGAATAAACTGCGTTATCCAGGGTTGAGGCTGCAAAATAATTCCAAGAACCCTACGTATTGTTGCAATTTCGAGCAGCCGCGACACTCGCTATCGTGACAAAATATTGTTATCATCATCCATAAGATCGTCATTATTACCGTTTAATTCACACCGATGTTGATGAGTATTATTATGCTGCAACAGACTTCGGATATCGTACCATAGAATGTCATCGTTGTTAACTCCTAGCGTTTGACACGAAATATTACAAGTGACTATTATGTCTAAAAGTAAAAAGGGATGTAGTAGTGTAGTACGAATCGAACGTCGCCGTCGCAATACAACAATGTTATAACTGAATGGCCAGGATTTAAACGAAAAAGCTATTTTCGTGTATATATTTAACATTGAACAATATAGACCTTATACTCGTAGACAAGTAATGAGAGTATACGGAGAGCGGAAAAAGATAAATTACACTTTTCGGGTACTGAGTTACTCATATGTAAAGTAGTTGAGGCTACGGTAAGATACGGTATAGTAGATACATAGATTATTGAACTTTGTTTAGGTCATGCAACGTTGCTGGACGTTTTACCTTTTCTCGTAATGCTGTTGTTAAACACTTTTTATACATAAACAGTTTATAGATGGAATACAATCATCCTGATATTCGTAATCATCATTTCGTGATCTATTCGTAATCTATACAAAGTTCAATGCTAAACAACAACTAAAAAAACTTGTTCATCGCATATGTCTGTATAAGCGGTTGAATATTATTAAAACTTGCGATTAAAAAATGTACAGTAAATAGATCAAGAATTGTTTTCGAAATATTACAAAGCTTTAGTCCGTGACAGACTCAGCGTTCTTAGTTTGAAAATCAAAAGAAAAGATACCCATTATTGTATAACATGGCGTCGGTCGGACACTAACTTAGAAGCTAAAATCATAATTGTTTTTATTTTGTTAGAGTGTAATTAATAATAAGTACGCCTAACATAAGTTTGTACTTAATTCATAGTTTCTTACATAATATTTTAATGATAATATTAGGAATTGCTCAAATGTGATTGCTTTAAGAATGATCCATAATTGTAAAAAAAAACTGCAGATCGCAATATTATATTAAATTACCTATTAACAATGACAGTGATTTCTATAAAAATTGAAATTATATAATATAATTATTTTTTGTTTTAATAATTTCGTTGATTGTTTTTTTTTCACAGAATATTCATATTTTTTAAACTCTATTCATCGTCATAATATTAATAACGTTTGAATATTTTGCAATGATGTTTTTCGTATTTATTTCACGTATTGTTTTCGCTTGAGTATAAGCGCATTAAATTATAGTTAACAATGTTTTTGGCATACAATTTCTGGCCCTAATTATAACAATAGTTTTATTATCTTACGTACAGATATTATGTGAGAGAGAATATTATACCCTGGCGATGGTCGTAAAAATCTCAAAATGTGATGCGACAATCAGTGAACTCTAGTGCACGACAAACGCAATTAAAACTTTGGAGAGTAATAGTTTCGTCGTATATTATTGTATAACGTACAATGTGCACATATATTTATATAAAAGTATAAGTATAACGTAATTGGTGCGTCGGAAGGGAATACAGATAAAACCAAGTTATTCAAATCGTCGGGACAATAAAAGCTCGCCGTGGATTATAATTAGTTTTTTCCCCTCTCCCCAAACTCAAACCTCTAAATCACCAAACGATAAAAAAAAAGAAGTTAAATATATTATATTTATATTATACGTGTAAGGACGTCGAGGAGACGTCAGATCTGTTTTTTTGTTTTCAGAGATAAAATCGTATATAGGAAACGAATGGCTTAAAAAACAAGTATGTAAAGCAAATGCGTTTTTATTTCGACCCGACGGACGGACGGTTATTAGGTGTGACAGGAATTAAAATTATTAACAAAAATAAAAAGTCACGATAACCAACAAAATATGTTCGTCGCATTCGACCACGTTGGAGTCAAAATGGTGACGATTTATAGTAACTGTGTGGTGCAAACAATCTGTAATGACCTTAACGGATCGGTGGTCGCTATTAAAATAATTTCTCTTAGAATTTATAGAATGAAAAAAAAAAACAATAACAGTCGTCAAGTTGTAATTAATATTATGCGTGGTATCGTAAAACGAGTTCAAACGAATAGATTTTACGATTTTAGTTCATATATCATAGTGACGTGTGTAATGTCGTTTTATGACAAACTTTATTTTATTTAATGTCGAAGGACATGACATAATATAATAACGTTTTTACCTTTACTACATGCAGGGTTGTTCGAAATTAATCATCCGATTGCTTTTACACTAGGCTTCTAAGGTCATATTATCTTACGCCACGTGACGACTTATTTTTGGGATACGTTAAAAACGTATAATATTGTATACACACAACCATTATCATCAACCACAGAGGTGCTAACAAAACAATTCACCAAGTCAACTACTGCAATGTGCATATTATGCGCGGAATGAAGAATTTGATAGTTCCGATTAGAATATTATGTTGACAGTACACGTCTTATGCACAGTATCGATTAAACGTGTTTATATCATGATTGGCGTTTTGAAGACTGACAAGAATTTTTCAAACGAATCTCGGCTTAATGCTTGCGAGCAACACCCCCCTCCTCCAAATCAATCCTACTCGATGGTTTGCCGAAATCTACTGTAATCATTTTACAAAAGGCGCAATATCGCAATAATACTCTAGCGAAATGAACAATTTAAACTGAATCGTATTTATATTATTACATAGTTCCCCTCGTTTTCCGAGACAATCACGTGTGAGTGTGTGTTTGTGTGTGGGCGTGGGTGTGTGCTCTCGTTGACCGTATCTTAACTGAGATTGGGAGTTGTTTCAGTATAGTTTTCGTCGTCATTGTTGTCGTTGATATCATTATTATTATATTATTATCTGAACGGCGAGGCGGACGACGCAAGAAAAAAAAATGGAAAAAACCTACCTACTGCTGTCAAATCTTTCGAATTTCGTCCACCCGTCACGACGGCGGCGGTAGGCGGTAGCATTACGACCAGGCCGCCGTAGGTCAGAAGAAAATTTTATTGCAATATCACTCTCCGACTCCCCGTGACCCACCCGACTTAATATAAATAAATATATATATATGTGGACGGTTTAACGTCATTATTTTACCTTATCTCGGATTTCTTGTCTCATTTTCTCCCGCTCTTCCTCCATTTTGCGGTGCTTCTCTTTGCGTCTTTCCTCGGCCTCCCGGATTGCCTCCAACCGTTCCCTCTCTGCTTCTGCGTTTTTCTCTTTGTCCTCGGCCGATTCACCGCCATCGCCCACTGCCCCTGTAAAACACAAAAATGAAAAATATTAATAGGCTTTTTCTTGGAATTCACCGCAAAAATAAATTTATATTAATATGATAACAATATTATTAACGAAACGCGGGAGCGGAGACGTCAAAAAATATTATAGGAAAACATGCAGTACACATTATAATTGTATACGGTTAAAAAATACGTTTTTATTATTATTACTTTTCTATCCGACGAACAAAAAATCGATTTAACCATACGAAGGAAGAGTCATGTATTATTATATTTTACTATTATTTATGAAATGAATATATAAATATACTTAACGCCTCAAACAAAGTTGCCAACTATAATAAACTCGCAAATCCTTAAATTGCCGACGGTGACTATAATAATTGTTTCAAACTATCGTTACAGATATATTGTTAATGAATATAAGTTTATAGGAACGGCGGTGGCTAATAATCAATTTATTTTTATTTTTTTTAATTACTTTATACCGAACATAATACTTTAAGCCTTCGATTCCGATTAATCGCCGGCGTATATAAAATACATAATGAAACAAACGAACCAGATGAATTTGATTAATTTACTATAATGTTTCGAAAAAGTTTAATGCCGGCGACGTGTACGATATTTTAATTAGTAACTTCAATTCAAAGGCTAGAGTTTATTTATCTTTTATCCAGATGTACTGCACTTTTAATTTATTTTAAATATATACAAACAATCAAGTGTACATAATATAATATTATAATATTATATGATACAAAATACGGATGAAAAAAAAATATATTACAATGTTTGTTATGGAATTATTCGAATCTCTGAAACCACAAACAACTTTTTGAATCCGAAAATAGCGGTGGTTTGTTTGCGCAGAAAAAAAAACTTAATTTAGAATTTTAATATTTATACAATTAATTACAACGTGAAAAAAAGCACGAGCAAACAATCGATTACACTGTCTTATATTATAATAAAAAACTTAATTTCGTGACAATAACCTACTGGGGCACACCCAAAGTACATAAATCGTGAGTATGATAAACATATATATTATTAATAGGCACATAATATCAATTTTTATTTTCAATAGTTCAATAAATTACAAGACACGATGACACGGCGTCTTGGATAGGCGATTTCGCAGCACCACTGTCGTGAGACAGTTTTTCCGTTACAATAATCGTAATCTGGTACCAGTTATCTGGTTATGGTCGATTGATAATTTTATTAAACGACGTCGATACAGTGCGAACGAGTTTATAGTGACAATATGTATATAATATGTGTTGAGGATACATTATTGTTCAAACGTCCATGTGTTTATAACGACTGAGTGCTATTAGACCATCATCCGCAAAGTACGCGCAAGTTGCTGTGTATGATAATATGATCGAACAAACCTACCCTCGTTCACCCGAGCCAATAGGTGCGATAATATATTATTTTATAAGCGATTAAATCGGTTAAACGTCTATAAACGGATTTCGCCACCGCCGCCGCCGCCACAATAAGCACTCGCTTTTCCGCGTCTACAGTTCGCGGACATTTTCTTATTCGATTGATACCAAGAAAATGCACCGCCGCCGAAGCGTGTCTCGGTATTTACAGAATTCAATTTGCGGTTACGTAATTCGACGGAATCGTTTTAAGTGTATTAACGGCGGTGGTATTGTTGTTGTCGCGGAGTGCGCCGCGTGTGTATACATTATATCGGAATTAGCGCTCGTGGCCTAAAACCATAATAATTCATGATTGGTTTTGAGTTTCTGGGATTTGCAATAATGATTTTGTATCACGATTTCGGCCGGGATTAAATTTAATACAACCCGGGTATAACGGTGCACACATGGTCGTAGGGTTGTACAAGTGTGTGCATATGCAACGCGAATATAATAATATAATATTGTAATAATAGTTAAACGTGAACACTGGCTGAGAGAAACGCGGCGTACTCGAGAGGACATATATTTTGAAAGAAGTATTTTTTACTGCACCGAAAACGGAAATCCATTTGACGGGCTGACGAGGAAAACCAAACCCCATACGAATCCGTCGAAACTAAAGCGGCAGAATAGGCTTTATTCGATTAGCCTCAATCGCAATATTGTATAATTAATGTTCAGTGCGCCTGGTAGACTATACAGCAGAGCTGTTAAGATTTGCCGACCTAAATCCTGTCTGTCGGTCTACAGCTGATTTGGATGTATTTCTTGCATTTTAATAATCGTACGGAATATCACGGATGAGGCGCCCGACGGCTGTTAAAATATTGTTTTCTCGGTGTTCGTGACGTACACGCGGGCGCAGCCGAATCGGATACGATAAAAACATAATAACAACATGTGCTCGGAGCAAAGGTTCGGAAAACATAAATCTCCGTTTAATTGGGACGTCACTGCTCGTCGAGCTTATACTGCAGCCGCACGCATACGCCTCATACACGCGGGTCGTCTAGATAAGTTGTATAAATACTAATCCCCGTGGGTTTTGAGAATTTCTACAAAAAAAAAAAATCCAATCATATAAGTATAATAGCGACCACGAGACTTACACAAATCCGCTCTGAAAACAATGCGAGTTACCAGAGGTTTCCGAGAAATCACTGGTCTTACTGGTTTACTTGCAGGGTTTTCGTACCAGTGTACTCACATTAATAGTGTAGCACGCGCGCGGTGGACATCATAATATTTTTTTTGTCGTAGTTCTGTGTCGCGTATTTTTTTAATTCCAGATTGATTTTTAGACACATTAATTTTTTTATTTATCTAAAACTTTGACTACAACTAATCACTTATCAGATGTGTAAACGTGATGTAGTAAACTAAAACTGAGTTGTCTTTTTTTTAAATTTACATTTTATGGTAACTTGTAATATCTATCCGAACCGATGTTACGATTATTCCTTTGTTGTTCGATTCAACTGTTTTTCGTTTCTTCGATCAGAAATCAGCCTTCATCAACATTCAATTTTCTAAGCGCATCGAGACTTCTATTAGGACATTCGAGGAGTTCTCTATCGGATTGGAAAGTCGTAGGCCGATAATATCAACACACTGGTTTCGGAAATGTACATTTGCGATGATGAAAAACGCAGTAGTCCACTTTGTCGTAGTTATATTCTCAAACCGTGTAGGTGAAATTGAATGTTTAACGGTCGGCCGACTCGACGGGACTCGAGAACGCACCGATTTCCGTGAGGTTTTCGCATCGTCTAATCTCCATTTCCTTCGGAGTGTACTTAGACAAATTATTGGTATCGAGTGAACCCTATAGCTTCTGTCGTGGTTTAAATTCTCTCTCAGCGCGGGAGTGTACAAATTAGCGTCGGAAATATTTCTAGTCTGTTTGAAGTCACTTCCGGCGCTCCGCGACGAGGTAATTTATCTCAGGCTCATGTTTATATTACCCAACAGTGATATTGGGTCTGTTATTCAACTTTGCAATTATTTACTTTTCACGGACGACCTTATAAATTATACGCTGAAATTACAGCTATACATATTATAATCTAGCATAATGACGGTTTAATTTAATGCAATCCGATTTAGATACGGTTTTAACAAACAATTGCCAGTGGGTACTTAAATGGATGTAGTATAATAACATTTACAAATAAATTTCAATCCTTGTAGATGTGTTTTGAAATAATTATAATTTTAACATCATACAGCCAAGTTAGAAAACAATATCATTTATTTATTAATCGTATATTTATCTTATAGAATATGATTAACTCAGAATCTTACGATTTTCCGCGGTCAACCTTCTTCCATTATTATGATCAGTCGCACTAAAATCTGTACGTTTTGTTTTTATTAAAGAATCCGAGTAAATACGTTTGGATTGATATATTATATTATATATTATATATTATACATTATACAATATATTTACAGTATATTCAATATTTATTATTGCCCTAACTTATAAAGTTGTAAGCATATAACATGACACAATAATGAATTTTAAACGAAAAATAAAACCAAATTAGGCGTACCTTGTTTGCTGTCCTGGTTTTGTGTAATTGATCGGTAAAATATAATGATATGGCTATAATCAGCACGAGAAAACACAATATTTACACGCTATATTATTAAAATGACGTGGTTAGGTATATAACACACAGTGGTTCTCAAACCAATTAGGGATTAACCCTCAGAGGTGAATTTAATCATTATTAAAGAGATAATTTATTTTTCGTTGAACAGTCTGAACTTTAAAACTTAGATTTGAATGGTAATAATTTTCTAAGTAACCCTAAATACAATAAATAAAACTAATTTTGGATGTTACGTCGATTTTATATGGAAGGGAGCATGATCATCTTTTTTTTTGAATATTCAAGTCACGAAGTATAAAACTATAATATTGAGAACCACTGACCTACACTGTTACACGTACATTGAATGTATGACTGACATATTATTATGGGTTGTTCAATTTATATAAACAATATTCGATTATTTTATGTTAGATATTTATTAGTCAAGTTTATTTTTAAATTAGCGAAGCCATAATAATAAAATATGTATAAAAATTAAGATAATTGATTAACGACCACAAAACTCAAAAACAAAATTTTAAGAACTGTCTAGAAAACTATAAGTGCATTAAAACGAACGTGTTGCTCAAAAAAAGTGGTGATGGTAAAAAATAAATATCGTCGTAAATCACCAAACAGCTCGAAATCTAAATGTAAAATCAAATGTCCAATAAAAAAAATACTCAAAGTTGTTAAGAGCAGTCCGCGGGGAGTCCCTGCGTATCAAAAGTTGATGTATTAAAAAAGTAATCGTCCCAGCTTCAGACACGCCACTGGCGCTTCATCGTCGTGCTCGCCCGATAGCACGACGGCGTGACAGATAATATAACGATTATCATAATAATAATAAGGAGAGGAAAAAACGAAGAGACGTGCCGGATGTAAAACGTCACGTCCGTACGTGATTATCAAACCGTAGCCGTCGGCGATGGATCCGGTGTAGTTGTATACGACGAGGACTGTAATTCGTGGGTCCGAAGACGAGGTTGAAAAAAAAATCCGAAATCCGAGCAGGCGTTCGAAATCAACCGTACTCGCCGTAAATGCATTTGTCCGTACGAGTAAAAACATCATTAACAACAACAACAACAATAACAACAACAACAAAGTTTCTTCTTCCGCGTGCAGGCTTATGTCCGCGTCGTCGGGGAGGTCGACGAAAATAACTGATCGTTTTGAGGTTTTGACCTAAATTTTAATGAAGCCACGGGGTTCGAGCACATTCATTATCGGGGTTCGTGCCGGGAGGGGGGGGAATGGCGGAACAGGATTCGGTGGTAAGTGTGAAGCGGTGTAGGGGTGGTCGGAGGACTGCGTTATTTGCACGCGAGGACGGAGAACCGGATGAGTAATCTGTACGATATATTTCGCTCTGCACAATTTTCGCGAGTCAGGTCTGTGCGGTAATGGTGACGGTCGGGAGGCGGCGGCGCTGCTGTCAAATTAAAAACCTAAAGCTACATTACCGCGCAGTCTCCGACAAGTCGACGGACGAATTGGGCGTATTTGAATGTTTGCGAATCATTTTCCCGTCAGCGGTTGATTACTGACGAACGAGAATATTATCAATATTATATAATCATATCGATGTGCCCTTTTCGTCAAATAGGTCATATGATATTATTTTAGTGCGATGACGATAGTTAGAGGCCAACACTATAACGTAGGTAGTGTATTATTTTCTTTTTCAACGATCGAAATCATTTCCGGTAGGCGGTGATAGAGACCATTATTGGAATGCGACACTACTGTGTTATTACTACAGGTAAACTCGTTGAACAATATATCAATATTATTATAACGTAATATTATAATAATATATCGCGGAGTTTTGCCTTGCGCGTATATAGTTTTCAGACTAAATATAGAAATTAATACACGGTCTTCTGCGCGTAAATCGTATATATTAGAAAGGGTCCGATGCCACATGATTTACTGTTTCAGAACGAAAATTCGCCCGAAAGTTATGCGTTTATAATATTATAATATAATATTATTATTATTATTGACGTTGTGATTTGCTGACGTAGCGCGCGCGATGGAAGAAAGGAAAAACTATTTCGTTGCTTCTGCACTCGTATTCGCACTGATTGACGTGATTTGGACTTGCAGAAACTATTAATGGAAAACGCTTTTTACCGATCAGTGGGTGCGGTGGTGTTCGAACGACAATATCCCGTTTTATGGACCGGAAATGAATTCGTTAACAGACCGAACAGACTAGGAGGCGACGGCGTCGGCAGATGTTTATATCTATGTTGTATATTCGTAGTAGATGAAACGCGTCGTTGCCGCCGGCGGCAAAACTGATTTAAATGCGTCGCCCATGAGCCCACGAAAGAGATTTTTTCTTCTATGATTTTGGACCCAGAATCGGATTCGTCTGGCGACGAGAAAGAGAGAAAAACATTATACGACTACAGAGTCATATATGTTATTTTATACACTGTGTATGTATAAATTCGGATAAAATATAATATAATAATTTGAACACTTTTCAAATGAAAGGGAATAAATAAAAATATACTAGCTACCAGAAGCTATTCCGCCGAGCGATTTGTTGCGATTGAAAATTGTTTGAAATTGTATCATAACACTAGCTATATGTGTGTTTTGCAGATGGCCATTTATATTATATTATTCAAGTCCATTAAAGGTGAGTTAAATGCACCTCGAGGATCCGTTTACAGAGTTTTTATTTTTTATTATATTTTTTTCATTAGCAGTTAACTCGATATGAATTTCCAGCTTTCATTTGAGTTAATATTTTCGAAAGAACATTAAATACCCGAAATTGCGTTTTTACGTCTTTCGTTTCCCCGGCACTGTGAAATGCGAGAAAACAATACGCATTTGTCAATTCCGAAATTGCGAGTTCCCGACCACCGTACGCCGTTGTTCTCGGGGCAATAAAACAAAATCCCTTATTTTCCGTATTTTCTGCAACGGCGTAATAGTAGGCGACGTCGCGTAATTTAATCTAATTTATAGCGATACTTTTTCGGCCGCCCAAAGCGTACGACGTCGACGACAAAACCGGAATCGAATGCTATTAAATTATTTGATTACAATTATATATGTACGGTGTATAACGCGAAAAAACGAGTGGATGACGAACGAGAAACGTATATCCGATCAAATCGAATCGGTCGAAATGTATTCAGTTGTCGTTAGGTAACCGGATTTGGTTCTGTTACACAGGACCTTTAGCCTTCACGTACAAAACTCACGACGATATTCAAACTACGAACAGATGATAGACTATGATATGGCCATTCGAAGTCTGAAACGGTAACGTTTCGTAACGCCCGGTTCGCGATAAAAACAATCACTCCGTATATATAATATTTTATAATAAGATACGATGATATCGAAACGTAACGTTCCGTCCGATCAGATATTCCGGAGACGGTTTTCGACCGCCGGAAGTATGATTTCCATTTGGAAAAACGCGCCCCCAAAACGATATATATATATATATATATATGTATACGCTCCAAAGCCATTTTCGTTTTCGTTTTTTTTTTTTTTTTTTGTCGGACACTAAGCCAATAACGGCCAGATGTTTTCCGCGCCCGTTCACGTAGCTATATCGCGTGTAACGGCTGTTGTTCTGCGGGGCCGACCGTAATACGGGTGTAATAATATATACGGCCGACGTTAATTTTCTGGCCGTATCAATTTTTGGGCGAAAAACTCCGGGCACGTAGAACGACTGAGAGAGAAAAACCAAACCGAACCAAAAATAAAGCACCAAAAACATAATATAGACGCGTCGTCCAAATCGTTTTCGACGAAATTCGTTTATAATGTTAATATTATTGCACACACGTATATACCATTTAATAACGAACGATTCAGTGACACCGGCCGGTTCAGCGTTTATATATTTTTATCGGGTCGAAAACAAAAAAATTAAAATAAAAAAATCATACATTTCACGATGGGAGGAGTTTTTTGTACCACCGAGAAGGGAATCCAAGAAATTCTTCAAAATTATATGGTATTTGAGAAATTCAGAATTTAATCAAAATGTACATAATTTCAGAGGACAAAATACTCGCTCGAGCGTGCTCCACGGCGGTGTAAACAACATAATATTATACTGTATATTATATTCATATTATTATCGTTTATCGACGACATACTCTACAATAACGAATTCGCGTCTAACAGTCAGCGCACTCGACGGGGTGCATCAGACACGCATCATTTTCTACGAAACTTTGTTCATTAGAAAATAATAATTATATAACGACGGTACGAACCTCACTCTCGACACACTCTCGCCGTCTCACCCATGTGATAGATTATCGGTCTCGTTGTACCATATTTATTCAAACACACACACACACACACACACACACACACACTATACACGCACATTGTATCACGTTGCAGTGTGCAGTCATGTGGTCACAAAAGACGGACTTTTGGACAAGTTTTTGAAACAATCGCCGTCGTTGGTTTGACGCGAAGTTAATGGCACGCCATGCCGCTGTGTGGCCTGAGTGAAAAGTGTGGGACTAGACAGTGGATCGTGTTGGCAGTAATGCATCCGATATGAATATAATATAACGCAATACAAATAATGACAATAATAAAAGTAATATTAGGTGGGTAAGCTTAGGTTGTCGTTTTGTATTTTATAATATTATTGTGATAAGTGATAAGTGATAACTACCGGACTCGTTGCGTTCGGTTCGACGATAAAAATAACACCAACGACATACATGTATAGCTGATGCGCTGGTAAGAGTGCCGGAAATCGCGTTAAAATAATTTAGGTTCTCCAAAGCGACGGGTTCGCGTTCTTCCGGTATCTCGTAAGAACATAATATTGTTGTTGATATTGTTACTGTTAATGCATTTCTGCAATAGCAAGATAAAACCGTGGTAAGACAGCGTGTTGAATAGGCAATTTAGCTACACCTCCGTGGTCGCGGGTGCTCAACGCGTTTGTCACTACAACACAATATCATTAAATTACGATGCGAGTGAGTGACGCGAAAGCGGCGTATCAATATTTATACCATGTCTACGGTAACAACTGACTGCGATTTTTTTACGGTTGAATGAAATACCTATGTGTTTTCGAAATTTTCAACATTTTATCTTAGCTGAGATTTGTTTAACAGTTACGCTATTTTTTTTTTTTTATATAAAATTGACTTTGCTACATGGTTCATTAGGTCATTGGGTTTACAAATAATTTCATTAATTATGTGGGTGTAATATATTGTCTACTTATTCTAATTATTCAAAATGGTTTAATTTAGATTTATTCAAACAATCAACGTAGATATCTTTAATACGATTTTAATAACGTGTTTAAAGTTTAGACAAGATTAGTGGAGCGACCGTGAATTTATACCAAATCATTCATTCCGATCCTCTAAAACTTTAAATCCCTATAATACTTCACTTTAACAGTAAGTACTTCAAATTATAAGAAAATAAAGCTCAAAACCTACTTAGGAAACAACAATGCGTCTGGGGTAAAAAAAAAACAATTGCCTTGTCGAAGGATTATTATCCTCGCATCGAAAATAAAGGTGGCGGTGGTGGTGGTGTTTATCGCAATAAGTCATCATATATAATAATAAAGACAGAGACGACTAAAAGTCGGGTGTGAACAACAATACATGAAAAGTTTCGGGCGGTCTGGTAAGGTAAGACAAATTACGGGATTTCCGATTGGCTCTAGGAAAAACACGACTAAGAACTTTCGGCCGTCAGCAAAACTCGAGTAGGTGTACCTTTTGTCGTTGTATGAAGAGGGCGCAAAAACTTTTGTAATTCCCTCGTACGGCAAAACATTAATCCCGTATCGTGTGATAATAATATGATAATAATTATACGCGACGTGTCCTCGTATCGATATCGATTGTTTTGCACAATCGGTAAATGTAGAATAACTCGTTTATGCTTAATTTACCACTTATAAGTAAAATATATTATTATAAGTGCATCTGGACTGTGAATTGTTTATCTTTAACGACGGTTAGAGTTGTCTAGGTCAAATTTGAATTTATGATTGTTCAGATGATCTTTTCTCAAGTCTGTGCAGTAGTTGTCCAGAAATGTTTCACATGACATCGGACTTTTGGTGTAGACTGCTCTACTGCAGAGGCTTCAAGTGGCAGTTATCGCGGTACCATTCAGGCTCGTGCACCACAGCGTCGAGTGTGGTCGTAATAACAATAATATAATGCGAAAAATTCATAATATGAAACCATCATCATCATAGCGGTAACAATAATAAAGCGCAATGTCCCGTATATCATAATAATATTACAATTTATAGCGTCGCGTTGTATAGTATTAGATATGTTTACGCGTAGCGGTTCGGCGCGGTATGTACGGCAATAATGCACCGGATGCGTTTCCCGGAAATGTTTGGTCGCGCTTATTATTATTATGATTATTATTATTATTATTATTATTATTATCATCATCATCATCGTCATCGCCGTCGCATTCCGACGAGTACAACTGCAAACGCCGAATAAAATACTTGCACGAGCAATTTATGCGGCGGCTGTGGCTAGGCGTATATTATATACGTGTACACTGTCGTCTGAATAAAACGCGTGCATACCGCCACAACCGCTCTCGCGGTAAACTCGAGCAGGGTCTCGCCAGACATGTTCCTCACCGCACTCGAAGAATTCCGTTCGACTTTTTTTCCCTCTCGGCGTTTATTAAATTTTCCGTGCCAAACTTCATAAAATTCTCCCATCGAGTGGACAATTCGCTGAGACGACGGTGGCCGCTGCTGCCAGTACAGTACCTAGTGATAATAATAATAATAATAATTATTATTATTATTAATATTATTTCTCGTTTTCCCGAGCCACGCAGCTCGCACTCCACGTCAGACGCAGATGCGGCCGAGACCTCTTCGAACAACGATTATTACCAGGACGCCACGGATACTCGCTATAGGTATATTTAATTAAAACCGGCCACGAAGTCTCGGTGAACATTTTGGCACAGACCGCAAATAAAATGGTGATGAAAATAAACTGGTCAAAAAGAGTCACATAAAATTATTATATTAGATTATTTTTCCTAAACAGGTGCTGCACAAAAATCTACTGCTCCCGGAGGTTTCCATGTTATATAAATATATTTTCACTGATTATTCTCTTTTTCTGCGGGAACGAAACATCAGGATATTTTTATAACGACACTGAGATGATTAAAAATTATAACAAGATGCGATACCGTCATTATACGGATCGTGGTATGATCGTTTTCAGCAAACAGAGACTCTGCCTTGGGACTGGGAGTCACTTCAAGGCGCTCGAGGAGATTGACAGTATAACGTCATGTACGGGTTCGGTGGAGCACGATATGAAATGTCGTCGAATCCAACCTGTGAAAACCTTTCCCCGCCATTTCACGACACCCAAATCGAATAAACTTACATTATTTGCGAGCACGCGAATAAAATGTTCCGAAGCTCGTACAGAGCGGCTCTTATGGTATACGCACATAATCCGTAATCGCGTGTCGCTCGTCAATATAATATAATATTTACCTATATTCTTATGTAGTAATATTATTAATCGACGGGAAAGATATGTAGAATTATATATATATATATTATGTATTATAATATTATGTGCTTACACGAACGTACTATGCGTTATTGCGTTATACATCATCATACTAGGCTATAGCTGCTTTTCGTCGGGAAATAAAGTTTTCACGTTGTTGTCGTACTACATGAAATTGACTTCGTCGTTTTTCGATTAACCGTAGTTCTGCACTGTATCTGTATAATGTTATTATAGGTACGCGAGTACCTGAAACAACGAATTTCGTCATATCACCCACCAACGTCCCCATCTTTAGGTATTTCGTGTGCATGGTATTGGAGCTTTACAATATTATAATATGTACCATGCAGACTTTGCGTTGCCGAAGATATCGTGTATTATTTTGTTCAATAAGTATTAAGTTTTAAGATAAAAACTCGATGTGCGATACAGAATTTTTGATTTGATTTTCTCTCCACAGCCTTTTCCTGACGAGCATTAGTCCATTATGTACGCTCCAACGGTTCTTCCAAATCCTCATTACGTGTCCAGTGAACAATCGCGCGGTCGGAGCAACCAAATAGTGCCGCATAATAATAATAATAATAATAATAATGGCGTGTTCGGTCGGCTGTGAATTTCCGACGACGAATTAATTTCGCGACGCTCTCGTATACGGCCCTCAAATTAATCCACAGAAAAGTATTTGCAAAAGAGCTTAGGCGACGAGTCCCGTTTATTCAATTTCGCGATTCCTCCGGCGGAGGCGGTGGTAGCGGTAGATCCATTTCGATTAGTGAATTCAAAACGCTTTCGGGCTCATTGTCATCATCAATTTGTTTTAAACAATTTCCCAGTTTTAGTTTGAACTTACGAGTACGTCGACAGTTTGGAACATTACACTCAACATCACCACCAAAACTGGAGCATTAAGATTATTATTCAAATATATATTTCGGTACCACCAATTTAATATTAAATTGTGTATTTATAATATTTAAAGACATCATCTAACATAAAATGTTGGCATGACAAAACGTTTTTTTTTGTTTTGTCACAGCATTAATATATTAATATTAAGCTTTACAAAAAATAAATATTTTTAACGAACTATAATTCTTGCTGAATTCGGTCAATTTTAATATCCATTATAATATGATTACGAAAATTAGAGACCAATTAGAGTAAAGAGAAGGGAGTGGTGGGAACGGAATAAAGAACTGTACTCAATATTGGAGATTGAACGCATATTTTAAAGGAATTCAAAGATTTTCAGTGTGACAAGATTCGGTATACCTACATGACATTATTATAGTACGATCTACACATATTATATATTTTGTATATATATATATATACGAGGTAAAGATATTTGGAGATATTAAAGTTTATAAATTACGTCAAAATTCGTGAGTGTGGGCGAACGGGCTGTCGGAAGACGGTATAGACGCATATTGTTGTAATATGGCCCACCGATGACGTTATCGTCGATAGAACATACGCATTCCGGTCGATTTTCAAAAAAAAAAAATATATAAAATATATTATAATATTATAACGGTTTGTCGTCATCGTTGTTGTTGTTGTGCTTTTCACCGGTATGGACAAAACGGAACTCTGAGAAATGACAGTATTGTCGATAGGTGCGAAGATAACAGCGTGCGTTTCAGTTTGTTGAACCCCGAGTGTTTGAACGGGAAAATATAAAAAGTTGAGGAGGCATATCTGTGTGGTGTAATAATCGCGATTCGTCAGAGAAAAACGTTGTATAGTGACTTTTTTGTTAACGGTTTACGTAGTGTATACGTGTGTGTGTTGGTGTGTGTGTAATATTTCTGTGAGATATATACAATTCCTGCAGTATACATCAGTGCGTTTAAACTTTTTGCTAAGCCCCTATAGCGTGAAATGTGTCCCCCCCGGTTTAGCGATGGTGTATAGTAATAGTAATAGTAATAGTAATAATAATAATAATACAGTGTGAAGTGTTTTACAAACTTCACATATATAACCACCGGTATTTATAATAACGGAAGAGGGTTTTTAATGTCGGCGTGGAAACTGTACGTGAGCACGGGAGTAAGGTAACGGAAAAAAGTACATACTGCAGAAAGAAATGGACGGAGAAATAGAGTAGGTATAACTTTTACGATAAAACCATTACGTTTAACTGGCGCACGTTTTCACAAGTGTACAGAACAAAAAAAAAAAAATGTTAAAAACGAAAAACTCTTTTGTCCTCCCCCATCCCGACCCATCTCTTTCTACACGCATAATACCAGTTTGCGCGGATGAAAATAAAAACGTAAAATAACTCAGACTCCCGAGGTAATACGCGCGTGATACACGTGTGCATAAGTCGCACATATTATAATATATTATATACGCCTATGCATGGGTAGGGATAGAATGCGGTGTGTGTGAGAGTGTGTGCTATAGCACGTGTGAGCAGTGTAAAACGGAAGTGTACGGAGCTCGTAAAACAATGTAATGTTATACCTGGCGCTATTAATATTAATACTCGCACCGGCTACACCGCCGTAATACTATACAGTATCTATACAACAGTTGCATTAAAAGTTTAAACAAGCTGCAGTGTGCGTATATATTATTACGAAACGCGAACGTTTTGCCCGCATTGCGAGTGGTATGTTTAATGAATAGGTAGGCGTTGCGGCCGCACTATTATATAGCCACCGTACATAATACATTGCACACAATACCATCAGTCACCTATTATAATATAATAACATTTAGTCGTCGTGCGAAGGGTCGGCGTTAGTCAGCGAGCGCAATTCGTACCGAAAACGAATGCAAACTATAGCACGACGCGCCCGTTGAGAATTATATAGTTCGACGAAAATCTTAAAGCGCACGTATTCTCAAATTCAGGAATCGGACGACCTATACAACTCGTGGGATTCCAAACAGGTGACCGTAGGTATATTGTTTCATAGTAAGACATGAACAAATAGTTTAAATTATATAAATATGATATTAAAATGGACTAACCGGAAGTGACGACAGCTCTATAAGAGTGGAAGAAGACTGGCAGTGGCACTGTCGATTGTCAGCGGTGGGCGGTTCCGATAAAATTAAACGACTACTCGATGGCCAGACACGCGTGCACTGCGACGGTCGCAGCGATCGCACTGGAACTTATATACCGTTCGGGGCACCCCCGCTCACCCCCGCCGCATCCCTACCACGAGGGCTATCAGCTGTCGCGTCGTCTGCCACCCTGTTTCTCGATCGCAGGGACGCGCATCCGAGTCTTACGCTGGTCTCATTCTCACACTCTCTCAGCCGCGAACCTCCGACTGCCGCATTCCTTTCCGACGACGTTCAAGAATTTTTCCCCGATAAAACCGCAAAACTCGTAAAATTTACCCCCACGTCTACATCCACCACAGCGGCAGGCAAACGCCGAAGCGTTTTGTACATCGAAATCGTTTTTCGAAAACGCTTTTCGCCCACCGCCGCCGAACGCGCGTACTCACGTACCTGTATATAATTGTGCATTTTTCGTGCAAGCACGCACGCATGGCGTATTATTATATCGTGTTTATCGAACACGGTCGCGTCCGTCATGTGCCGCCGCCGCAGCTAATAACGATGAATAAAAGAAAAGCGATCGAACGGCCGCGGCGAGGCGAAAAAAACCATCAAAAGGAACGCGTTCCAGCAGCAGGAGTAAAAGGAAAAACTGCCTTGGAAAAATAATGGTTCATTTCTTTCCTCTTTTTCTTTTTTTCGCTTTTAGCTCGCTCGGCCACCGCACAATATCAACAATATCCACTATCGTTTTCGATTTTACGACGCTTTTGTTTTATAGCGCACCGACGAGATTAGTCACGCGTCTAAATTGTTCTCTTTTACGAACGACTCACAGATCACAAGACTCGTATTGTCGTATTGCTGCAGAGCGTTATAAAGAAAATAAAATATTATTATATATTTATATCGTTATCCACAGCCCGTCGGAGAATTAAAAAAAAAAAAAAAAACAGTTATATATCAGCAGCGTAGGTACCTTCTAATCCTCACGTATGAGTGGCGTTGGTTTCCGAAAATAAACCTGATGGTACATTAATATTGAAACTATTGTACATATTCGATTTTATGAGATATATATATATATTTTACACTTAACGATTAACATTATAGATTAGACCCTCGAAAAAAGTGTTGCCTACCGATAGTTTAGCGGACAACTGTGACGGGAGACATGTGTGTGTGAATGAGCGTTAAAAACCGTAATTTCAGAACTGTGGGCGTGTGGCACGTGGGCGGTGGCGAGGACGGCCGTCAAGTTAATTTCACGTTATTAATAATAGCGCTTCGCGGACCAGTCAAAAGCTGGCCAAATGTTCCGGACTGATCCGACGTCATAAATTATCAAAACTTATTAGAGACTATAATGTATGTATATTTATTACAAATATGTATTGTGTGTGTGTGTGTGTGTGTGTGCTTACAGCGGCAGGCGTGTTAAAATTATTAATATTCAATTATCTCCTCCTCCAGAATAAGACGCCTCTCTGAACTACCTGATCGCAAAATTGGTATGCGCATAATAGGTATTTAGTTTAAAATAATTTAACTCAACCGCGGCAGTCCGTTCGACGGTTATCACGTCATGTTTCTTACCGAATTGTCATTTTATCTCACTCTCACAAATAATAAAAAAAAAAAAAGGTTATACCGACCACGGGAAAGTTCACAAGTACCTAAGGTAGATTTACACACACACACACACACACACACACACACACCATCACGCCATACAAAATTGCATTTCAGTAGCGTTCTTTTTTTTTCCTCCTCTTTTTCGCTAGTTCACTTATCGAATTTGCTGGTCAACAAAACCATCGACCGTAATTTATACTGCGGGCACCCTCGGCCCACCCCTAATCGCATTTAT
Source organism: Myzus persicae (assembly GCF_001856785.1). Taxonomy (NCBI): domain Eukaryota; kingdom Metazoa; phylum Arthropoda; class Insecta; order Hemiptera; family Aphididae; genus Myzus; species Myzus persicae. The sequence goes on from NW_019102340.1 coordinate 218,248, forward strand.
CCCGACCGGTAGGTTAGAATACATTATTTCCGCTCTCGAATCTGAATCCCGTCCGCTCGTCTCTCGCCGCCGTCAGCGCATCCGGACGCGATCCTCGCGCGACACGATCCCTAAAAGCGTGTTCTGGGGATATCGAAACGTCACTCGTCCGGTGCCGGATCTCTGTTTTACCGTGGGTACTTGACCGACGACAAACAGCCCTTAATTTACCCAACTTATACGCGCGGACGGAGCATTACGACGGTGCAGGTGACGCGTACGCATAACATTATTATTACTATGTATATATGTATGCAGCGTGTACACTGCTATTACAATAATATACTACGATATACCGACCGCTCGCGATCGTAACAATATTACAGAAGCATTATACAATAATACTGTTGGTGTGCGTTCACACAAGGAATACTAGTCGATTACGTCCGGAAACGATAAATCTCGGCGGAGGAATAAAAAGAAACTCTCCGTACGAATATTATTATACACACGCACACGAACAGAAGTAATATAAAACGATTATATATGCACGGGTAGAACGTTTTATTTTCAGGCGATTTAGCTTTATTGACGTTATTACATCGGCTCCGGGGGAGGATTACGCGAGAAATATAGAGTATATACTTATATATATATATATATATGTGTGTGTAGGAATGTTTTTATCTACTGCGCGAACAACACGACTATATATAATATTAATATGTAACCCGCCCGCGTGTACACGGTGCGTGTGCAGCGGTAGTGAATATATTTGGAAAGCGAACGGCAACAACAACAACAACGATATTATAATATGGAATTATATGGTATATCATACCAATAGTTCGGAATCCGTAAACGGATCCTCCGAACTGCTCCGTCGAAATCGTATAAAATACAGTACGAAAAAATGCGCAATTCCCGATCTCCGATATATAATATATCCGACGGGCCCCACGCGTACATGTTATAATGGACAGTATAATAATTTGTCGGGCGTGTCAAGTCCGGTCGACCTCATAAATATTGTAAAATTTAAGCCGTAAAATGTGTGTACAACAAAATGTCATGGGCGACAAAAAATGAACGACCGACTGACGAGCGGTGTACAATATATTTTAACACGAATACCTTTGGTCTGTATTTTCGCAGTGTAATGTTAAAAAATAAATAAAGTAAAATCAAGGTAAGTACTAAGTAGATCAGTTAACGAAATTACCTGTGACCCGTGTCGCGTCGCTATCCGCTTTATGTAAACAATATTTGACGTACACAACACGTTTTGTAGTGGTGACTATAGTGACGAAAAAAATGAAGAAAAAAATCTATAAAAAAAAACCCTGATAGCACTAAATGCGAAAATATCAACGATACGAATTTCACAATTGACACGGTCATCGATAACAATGGGAACTGAATAATATTTCATGCACATTATATTTTTAATAATAGTATTTATAGTAAGTACACAAAAAACAATAATTTTATATCGTTTAATCGTAATCATACGACTAACTAGATTGATAAAATATACATAAATGTACACCAAAAAATCTGTATAAGTCACCAGCCTATTATTGCAGGACTGGAGATTCGATTTTTGTCCATTCGTTTTAAGTTGACTTTTTTCTTTAAGCTTGGGATGGAAAATCTACAGACAACACACCCGAAGATATAAAAGTTGTATGAGTTATAAGTTGTTATAAGTTATAAAAGAGTAATGCTGTTTTGTCTTACTTTAAGTTAAAATTAAACCAAGTGGTTGATTTTCGATTCGTCTAAGAAATGCGTTAATTGTACAGTTAAGCTTGCATTTTGTACCGGTTGAGTGTATCTGTAGAATTTTTGCAAATGGTCGACCCCGAGAGTAACACGCCTAAGTTTTTGTCGAAAAAATGCTCAATCTTTTTGCTAATATTTTAATACTTTGCACTAAAAATTTGAGAAAGTTTTACTGTAAGTGTTAGCTTTCAAAGTTTCAAAGAATATAACGGTCGGATATAAATGCGCACATCGAGTGACTATTATCTAGCTTTCGGGGGGCTATTATACTGAGCGATACTTAATTATAGGTACCTATCTTCCTATAATGTATAAATCGTTTCAGCTGAAATATGACTATTGAGAGGACTATGTTCTACGCATATGTTGTGGATGATGGGAGGGTGGTTCTAATTCACCCGCGCCACCCACTAAGTCGTTCTTTGTTGTAATGTCAGAATATATGAAACGGGACTTCGGAACAGACCCCGAACCAGGGAAACTCCACAAAATATGCCAATTGCCATCCGAACAACTTTTAATGACGTTTAATCGCTCTCCCCAGAACCCGGCTTTAATCGAAAATCATACAAGTATATAATATATACGTATTGTAGGTATATAATATTATTATATATTACGTACTCTTATGTGCCACGCATATACATATATATGACCTACACGCGGGACTATATTCTCGCTAATACAGTATTGAGCGTTTGTATTGTGATAATAATAATTATATTCACCAGACCAGCGAGTTATTGGCGAGGACGTAGGTACCTATACACACACACATATATATATATATATCTATCCGTAATATATGTAGTTGTATGGTATGTACACATATACCTTTACGTACCGTAATGTGTATACATGGAGTATTATAACGTTAATATTATGCTCTTGGAGTGTGCAGTTTGTGCGTGTGTGTGTGCGCCACAGTCGTCGGTAAATGGTTTCGGCTCGTCGTCCATTAAGCCAAATCGATAAGTTGGATAACGTTCAAAAGGGTCCGTCGGCGTACGCAATAGTAGTGGCCGCCGTTGTATTGGTCGTATTACATAGCTGTGCCGTTCGTTGCCGTTTCCCGCAGTCGATTTAAGTATTATAACACAATCATAACTGTTATCCCGTTGGATTACACTCGGATCGGAGGAGACGTGCGCATTGTTGGTTTACGTATATGACCATACAATATAATAATATGCGCTCTGTGGTCGGTGTATACATGACGGGTGTTATGTCATATTATAGTCGAACGCCGCTTTGAGAGATACGTTCAAATCTTTTAAATCAATTCGAATTCCCCCACTGCGGGTAAAACGCGCACAAGCCGCACAGTGCAACGACTTACTATATTGTGTCACGTGCACAGGTGTCGAGGAGATGGACCAGGAACATTTGAATCGCGAGAGACCGGCTCGGAGGAAGACTTCGAATTTTGTTGTTGTTGTTGTTGATCTCAGTCATATGGCCATTAGCATTTTTGATGAGTATTAGGGCTGATTGAGGAACACGTGTATGTGGGGCGAGGATCTGTCACTAAAAACCCGGGTAGTCACCCGTCCGGGAACTGGGTAGGCCGGCAGAAACTTGACCTCAGAACACATTATTTGTGACCGAGGCCGACTACCGAGCTACACCGGGCCTGACCTGACTTATAATATTATACTACGCATTTGTATTGTATGTGAAGACGACTTTCGGAACGATTTGAAAACCCTTATTACAACGATATAATATTATACACAACAATATGAGTGGGGGTAGGTATAATACTGCTGTAGTAAGTTATGACAGACCATTATTACAATATGTATTATGTTGTGTGACTTTACAACCGTCGGAGGAATTCGTGTGCATATTGAGTGTATTCAAAGATAAACTATATAAACCTCAAGGGTGCCCCACTGAACTATGTTATACATTATACATATACACGTATAATGCGTCTGATGCGAATAAGTGAGGTGGTTTTTCTTTCTCTCGTTTTGTACGATTCACGAAGGTTCGCGGAGAAGATCGAACGCGTTTGCCCATGATAATAGTATGTAAAACTAACAGGCAAATACCCATAACCCGACGGCAGCTATTCAAACCGTGAGGGAAATAAGGAAATGGAAGAGGGGTGGGGGGAAGGTATGCACAGTAGTCAGTCTGTATCATATGTGTGAGCCTCACTGCAAATGACCCACATGTGAAAAACTCGAGAGATTTGAATTCGACAAGCAGCGGCGGCGGACGTCGGAAAGCTTTTGCCGATAAAGTCCGTCCGCGGACCGAAGTCGCGGCAGAAACGGACTTGCAGACAGGGCGGGAGGGCCGGAAAAGAGATACCTAGAAAGCGCATTTGATAAAATACACGTATACGCGCGCGCACTGCGGAAACTTTATTGTTTGGAGTTGACCTAAAGGTTTCGCCCGCATACAACGTTCGTCGGAAGAAAATCTTCGGAGTGGAAGGCCTTGGCGGCGGTGGCGGCGGGCGACGGGCCACCCCGTCCGGGGAAATGCCTCTTATTTCATCCGGACAAACATCGGCAGATGTCAAATCCTTATCGGGGCTGCCATATATTTTCCCCAAGACGTCCTACATACCCAGGCGTTGCCGTCGTCCGATATATATATGTATATATCGTATACACGTACATTTTATTCCGCAAGATAAAAACCGCACTGCCGCGCCGGAGGAAAAATATCTTTTCACCGCCGTCTCGTGGTGGTAGAAATTCGACTAGGTGGACGCCTTTCTTGTCGATGCAGCGATGGTTTATATTATATAACGTTTTACGCGGTCCAAAATAACGACCACAAACAACAGCAAGCTTTAAATCGTAAACAACCAATAAAGTTGTCTTCTTGTCCTGGCCTTGAGATTTTGTGACACCACCACCCCAATATGCCCAGTACCCATCAAAGCGTACAGTAGTGTGTCGGTGGTCCATACATAGCGTAAGATTCAATATTTATAAATGTTTTTTGAAAATACTTTTTACATAATTTTTGATAGTGGTTTACTTTCATTAGAAAAAAAAATTACCGTGCTTAATGACAACGCTTTTTAATTCCTTATTCAGAAGCAGAATATTTGTTAGAGTACTTCGACTCATGAAATTACAATTTCGGACGAGCATATAGCTTATATAGTTTATGATTTATAGATTTTTAAAATTTTGATTAGCCGAGTAAAATGGCGCAGAAGTACCCCACTAAATGTTGTTCAACCACTCTACTCGTCTGCACATTAAATACTTATAAAACTAATAAGCTACTTCTTGTTCGAATTATGACGGATCGCAAAATACTCCAAATAATATTCTCCTTCAGGATATAAAATTAAAAATTTAGATGTTACCATTCAATAGAGCGAATAATGTGAAAAATAATAAGAAGTATAATTTTTTTGCAACGACTTAAAATTAAGTAAAAGAAATACTGCAAAAAAACTTCAGAGTTTTCTGACATAACGATTGTCTTACTTTATAACCGAATCACCCCGTTTAAGTAATATAATATTTTATAGTACACTATATACACATTTAATAATAGTAGGGATGTTCAGTGGCGCCGAACCTTTCTGTATTAGTATTATTATGTGTGTATACTGCTTATATCGAGGTCAGGCCAAGGTCACGTCGCATTTTATTTCTCTTGAAAGAACTTCGGCGCCACTGATTCGATTACTCACGATGATGTAGGTATACGCAGAAGAGCACGTCATGTCAACTACAATACAACAGTAATAGTGTGTGTAACGTATTACATTTTATGGTAATATTATATTAATCGAGTGACGTGTAATTCGTTTTGAGCTTATTTTTATCGACGAATTATAAAAAGACAACCATCACGTCTTACTAAATACTCCATCGTAAACGGCATTCTGACGACGAACGACCGTATTCGTCTACACGTGGTGAGCAATGCTACAAATAATATTATTTTTATTTATTTAAATTGGACATCCCCAAAGGGTTAAAGAGTACATGAAATGCCTGTACAAACTTAAATCTAGTAATGTACGAAGAAGACAATTCATAGTAAGAAAATACAATAGATAGTTTAACCTAACCTAACGAATTAATATTCGTAACAATGTTTTTTAATTTAGCAATAGAGATTCGTAACAAATAATCGAAATTAGGTATTTCATCGCAATGTTTTAAAAGTCATTACTCCGGACCGGAGATGTTATTTATTACATAATATTATTATTATATCGTTTTAACTCCCTGAAATTCCAAACTCACCCCATCCAAATTATTATTATTTTTATTTACTTCGTGTACATGGTATTTCTCTTTGGGCCTTTACCGACAGACCGACTCCAGACTGAATCTCGGATTGCTGCCGAATGTATATAATAAAATATATTTTTATTAAGTACGAGTATAATATTGAGAATATTATTCGTCGTTATTATTGTAATAACGGACGGCGACATTGGTGACTGCTACAGGAAAATATTATCGTTTTTGAGACTATTATATTATTATTTTATTATTATTATTCGGCAATATATTATTATTATTATGTCCACGACCGTATCCTGTCGTAATATATTATGTATTTAGTTGATTTATGTTTTTAGCTCGAACAGAACACGCATGCGCGTGGCTATGTAAATAATCGTCAATGTAGCTAGTAGACCTATATAATTCATTGTGTTTAATATTTTTATGATCAATTTATTGTAATTTATATGCATCATTTTGATGTGATTTTGTTACGTACATTTTTTTTGCCAATAATTAAATTTGTTACAACGACATAAATAAAATATGGCACCCGATTTAACTTACTGAAAATATAAAAACATTATTATTATTATTATTATTATTATGCAAAAACCTGTTAATATTAATTAACAATATCCCAGGTACACAAGTACGTCATTTGAAAAAAGGTGGCTTTATACAAATTGAATGTTTGTATTAGCTGCAGCGAAAAGGTTGGAAAATGAATAAAGTGCGGGTGTATGTGATATTTAGTTTATTGTTGTAGATGAAATGTGTTAACGCGATCCACTGGACTAATTAAAAAAAAAGCTAACATTGACGGTCGTTTTATGAAATTTTTGTTTTTTACATTTGTGTTTTTCGATGTGTTATTATACATAAATGAATTATAGATTTTATGTTACATTATTACTGTAAACTAATAGATTCCTACTTAAACACATAAGGCTATGTACATAACTCTGACAGGAAAATATATTATTCAAATAGGATACCAAATCTTGATAATGAAAAATATTTGTTATGTGGTTTATTAATTATTTTTTGTCAGTGCGTTCAACGCAGAAATGTTATACACACACTACGACGACGTGCAAGTTCCATACAAATTTTTCGATTAAAAACACAATACCACAAACAAAACAAAACAAAAAAAATGAATTTCACAAGACGAGCAAATCTCTCTCAGTGATGTAATTATTTTGTTTTTAAATGTACCTTTACTTTATATATAATATTATGAAATGTATTCTAAAATATTTCTTTTAGTTCTGTAATTATCGTATAAAGTATAATATTATTATTGTTCACTGGAATAATGTCAAGAAAAAATTTAGAAGTTTTAAGAATCCATAACAACTATAGGTACATATTGTATTGATACAAAATTCGCAACTTGAAACCATCAGATTACGAGTAACTGAATTAATCTCGCACTTTCCCGCTGTGAAAATATTATGCAAAATACTTGTTTAGTATAAACGATATTCATGCAATATTTTTCTTTTTAATACAACCCCTAAAAAATTATATGTAATAATAATAATATATAGGCGCAAATTTATGAATGTCCAATTACCATAAGATGTTTATATTAAAAATAATGTCAGTGTACAAGAGTATAAATTGTTTATTATTACAATTTTGATGAAGTACTACGGTTCACAAAAGAAAAAAAGCACCAGATGCAATTTATTTAAAACTTAAACATAAATTATAATATTCTCAGTGCCGAGAAAATCCCGATATTTTTTTTTTTATCCCAAACAGATTTGGAGAGTTTTTTTAAATATTTAAAATACATACCAAGCAAACAATCACTAATAATACGATAACATTATTCTAATATTATGTATCGGTAATTTATGTATCGACGTTTGGACATAATCTTAAAAATCAGGAGCATTGGTCCTACCCACATATTAATATTATAATATACCCATGTGAACGACATGGTATGGCGTGGAATAATGCGACAAATCCCTCACAACCAAACACATCGTCCTATATCGTCCAAAATGATGATACTGTTATCTCAGACTGATGAAAATAGTATCTACTCTCGGAGATCGACAAAACCAGCCATCTCGTGGTCTGTACGTGGGTTTTTCATAACCATCAGTATAAATGATATTAAAACGGCAAAACATAATATTAAGACATATCTAAATGTATCTAGTTAAATGTGAAAAATATAGCTTATAATAATATATACCCATTGAAATATTACAATAAACATTAATCGTCGAGGTATATTATTATAAAATATAATTAATGTTAGTTGTGTTGGCCGTAATGATTCCGTTGTAGAAACTTTTATTCTAAATAAATAAAAATAATAAAAAACAATTTACGTATATAAAGATGGAAAAAGAAAATATTGGACATACCTATAGTAGGTAGCATATTGTTCTGAACTGTACGGATACGGATGACGTCGTATCTGCGGAGTTATTGATCTCTACGAAAATATTAATGTGCGTTAATACGGCCGCTATTAATATATATATATTACGACAAAGCGTTTATAAGTACATATTTTATAAGCGATTTCGTGCAAAATCCTGAGCGGCAATTCGACGCACACCAGGATATGACGTGAATATTATTTAAAAAGTGTGCCCTTAAATGTATACAGATAGAATATTGTTTTACATCGCATGTGCCCGAGCACGCGAATATTATAATATTCGTTCGTCGCTCGTGGAGGGTAAGAATAATAATGATAATAATATTACTGTTTATTTTCGTACCGTAATTGAGAAAACATAATAATATTAAACTATACTATTTAGTATTTACTGTTTAATGTATATGTTATAAAATATATACATAGTATAATAGTATAAATTGTACTCCATTAAATAAATACAAAAGAATATAATCGCGGTAACAGTTTTTTCTCTTTTATTACCTACATACAGCTACCCGGGTATCTCGATTAAATTAAAACACAGGAACGAAAGAAAAAAGTATATAAATGCCATAAAACACGTAGCAAAATAAAAAACAACCGTAATTCTATAATATAAATGTATAATATTATGATAATATTATTAAAGTGAGTGGGGCTCGTGAATATCCGTCGGAATAGTAAATTACAATTATTATTGTATTGCATTATTTAAGGATGATAATTTAGTGAAACCAATCTTTTTGTTTCAGGACGATTCGATAAACAACCGTTTCAATGCTCCTGTATTATACACATGCCTACACATATTACGCATAATTAATATCGACATACTATTGTGTATAGGCGGATGCATTTATACATATTATTGTGTGTACGCATTCATTTATTTCTAAAGCGACCCAAAAGTTCAAGAAATATATAGTCGGCCGACTTTGTGTACCGGTCGAGGAAAAGAGAAAATATATAATAAAAAAAAAAAAATAGCCATAAAAAACCGTGTAATGGTGCCCTGATAAAAGTTGTTACTATTCTATAATCGTAAACACGCATAAAATTTATCACGATAAACCCTCCCCGGAGTCTCGATAGAATGTATATAGGGATGCGAATAACTTTCGATTTTTTTTTATATTTTAAATGGGTGTTCCGTACAATACGTCCTTATAGGTATATTACAATCAAATGTTGCCCCCCCCCCCCCCCCGAAAGTAATACCCAGCCGGTTTAATGAATATTTGATCCCGCGAGCATCGAGAATCGAATCGGGAAGAACACGAGGACGGGCAGAGTGGTGAGAAATCACACTCCGGATGAGGATTTATTTAAATTATTGCTTTTCGCGAAGCACAAGTGCACAAGCTTATAAACAACATTACTTTTCGGATGTGAAAGAAAAAAAAATACAGAAAAACTTATTTTCGTATACAAGCGCTGCACAAAAGCGTAATATTTTATCGTGTTTTTTTCACAAACTTTCGTGGCCGCTCGCCCGAACACACAACATAATATAGATTAGTTCTGAACGCAAACACAATGGCGGCAGTTCTACAAATTCGGGTCGCACGACTATTTATCAATATTTTATACAGCGCCTACATAAAAATAGTTTACAAAGCGCATAGCTAGAAGGAACCAATATATTCGTCGGAATTAATGAAAGAAGAGAACGGGAAAACCTGCGGGCGGTCGCCATAACGGTTATATTAAAAAATTCCGAAAACGTCTACAGGGCCGTCTCTGAGCGAAGACGACGAAAATATTGTTTATCGGCGAAACGTGCCGACGCGCAGACGGAAAACTCCCATACGTCGCGTGCATATTTATAAAATATATTTTATTATAATCCAATTTTCCCGCGACGTCGTAATACTTCTATTATTATTATCATTACTATTATTATTATTATTATTATTATGTAGTACGTTATGATGTTTATCGTCCCGAATTTTATGTATGGCATAATATTATTATTATAATGTTACTGTAAGGTTGGCCGCGAAACGATAATGCTACTTTTAAAGGTACCTTTGGCGTGGAGAACGAAGGAGTTTGTTGGAGTGTGATGACTTTAAGTTTTCAAGACCGCGGGTGGGGTGAGAGTTGTGGCGAGGGCACAGAACTCTTCGTGCCGATGCCGCCGACCCGGGCAACGACAAAAAAAAAAAGAGCACAAAAAAACCGCATAATATATTATTCGAATATATACCCGTTTAAACTCTTTCTTGCGTTTCCGAGATTATTATACGAAACGATATACCCAAAGCCCGGGCTGCACTGCGGCGTAAGGGGGTTGCGCCGGGCGACGTATAGGGGTGGTGTTCGGGGTGGTTTCGCCTCTGCCCCCGCCCCGGTCTGCGGTGGCCGGGGCCACAGGTAAAGGGAGCGCATCTCGTAAAAGGATACGCGACGGCAGACCGTGTTTTATCTAGCTCGCGTGCTGGAGTGTGTGTGTGTGTGTGTGTGTGTGTGTGTGTGTGTGTGTGTGTGAACCGAGTCTGCCCAATAAAACGCACTCGTAACACGTAATTAATTTCCACGCCGCGGAACCCAACCGGCCGCAACCTCCACCCTCGTCGAGCCCGTCTTTTGACGGGGTATACCGCCGGGTATAAACCGCGGGCGACCGTGGTATATTCCTTAGTCGCGCGCAACTATACTATTCATGAGACCGTAATATCTGCGCAGTGTACTCGGACAACACAAGCTTTTTAATATTAAAATATAACATATAAATACGTAGGTTGGTAGGTAACTGGTAAGTATACTTTGGACATTGTGATATTTCAGTGCAGTCGTGGGTAACTATGTATTATAATAGTACAAGATATTGTATATTTCAATATTATTGTTTTGTACGTGCCTTACATATTATATTAAATTATTAGCAATAAACAGTAGCTTGGCAAACATTAATGTGCCATGTTATTTACGGTTATAGAACGTTCGCGTGCGATTATAACGATATTGCTCTGCTAAAGCTGAAGCCTATACCGAGGTAACTGTGTACGCTGCTGGTATTGTAATGTACGTCGTCGAATAAATAATATTATCATGTTCCTTATGTAAGGGTTTATATTGTAGAACTTTTGCTTTTTTTCCGTTGGCATTATTGGGGTTTTCTACCTTTGTTTTTTATCGTTAAATATTCAAAAATGTAATTTCCGTTATTGTTGATAATCCATTATTTTATTTCTCAATCCGATTATAAAGTTTGAAATTCAATAATAAGAATGAAAAAAAAAGAAAAACTTTGGGTCGTTTATTCTCGAAAGTAACGCCGGCAACACTAATGTATTTTATTTTCTTAGATATAATAATATACAGTTCAGATTGTAGTTTCTAACGTTTTGTTCTTTCAAACTCAATTACGTCATTGTACGTTTTAATGTATGTCTTTGGTCTGTACGACATATACGAAATACGACACACATATTTTACATTTATTTATGTTATTAAATCTAATCCCTATATAAGATGACGTTTTAAACCAAAATAATTTTAGTTTATTTGCTAGAATTAAATGTATGTACATTTTTCATACCATAAAAAACTTTTAATTTTGAAATATTCTCGTAAATAAAAAATAAATATGCGTGTTTACTGTGTACGATATTTAAATACTTAATAATATTATACGCTATACGACTAATTATATTATACGGTATATTATAAAGTTTGTATAAAGTAATAAAGTTGCAGGTAGGTATGGCTTTTAAAAAACATTTGATTTTAAATTGCCATTAATTCGCATTTTGTGAATAACCCCGACCAGCTCATAATTCATTAAGAAAAATATACATATAAATATATGTATAGGTTTTTTATATTATTATTATTATATAGGTATATATGCACCATTAAAAACGAGTATGTAAGAAATGCTTAAATCGTTTATTTAGATTAACATTGTAGATTAGATGATTTGGATATGGCAGTTATGCAAAATCTAAACTACCTATATAATTACTATAACTATTTTTAACAAACCTTAAGAATAAAATATTATATTAAAGTACTAGTAAAAACCACATATTACTATGTAATTAGGTATTATAGAATTAATAAATGGCATCCAAGTTATATAAGACAGAATTAGAGATTTTTCCATTAGCCCAAGTGTGAAAATATTATGTTTAATCTTCTAATACGCTCGACCTACACGGCAAAATGACTACAGTTTTATTATTTTATCCCGTAACCCGCGTGACCGACATTATTCACTAAACTCTGTCGTAACGTAATATTTTGTGGTGACATATTTACGCGTGTACCTACTCAGGGGAATAAATAATTTGTAGTTTACTTATTACCAAATCGGCTTACCGTCAAATAATCATGTTGCAAACACGAGGGGAGAGGTGTTTAAACTGCGATGCCTATAAATAAGCGTTTGGGTTATCGTGATAAAAAAAAAAAAAAAAACATAATAATAATAATAAAAAAAAGACCATTAATTCACAGATTTGTCATGAAATGCCGACGATAATAAGTGGGACATTTGAAATAAAATATGCAAAGCAAACAGAAAAATATTACACTAAAATAATATTATTATAATAGGTTAGGTTAGGCTATACTATGTATATATAAGTGCTCACCTCATGGCGGAATTGTTTGTCGTTTCTAATCTGGGTTTTAATTGGAAAACTCACGATCCTGGAAAATACCGCTAAAAATGTTATACTAATCGACTGCACACCCGCGCAATGGATATATTCTCCCGCAGTTCGTGTTTTTTTGTTTTCGATGCTATGATGAGGTCCGTAGGTCGAGTTGAACTGTTGTACGAAAACCCAAGTCGGTGTATAATATTCTTTTACTTGGCTCGAGCGCGAACACTGCACGTTGCTAAGGAAACGGCGGTTTTTTCTTTCTTTTTTTCCGTTCGAGCGGTTTCGTTATCGCTGCAGTCTGATACATCGAGTCCGCGTGTTCAGCCAATCAGGCACGCGCACATGGATGCATCTGCAGCACTGCACTTTTGATTTAACACGCACACGCTGCATATCATTATTCGAACGCGGCAAGCGGTGCCAGAAATAATAAACTATTTTATTATCATAACGATCCGACGACCTCGAGAGATAGTATGAAGACTCAATATAACACATATTTCAGAGACTCTCTCTATATATATTGAGCTACTGTTAGTTTTTGTGGGTCAGGGTGAGTTTGAAACTAACGTGGGTGTACCCTCTCCCCCTCCTCTTAACAGCTATATTATGTCCATACCAATTTATTATTATATGACATGCTGTTTTGGAATTCGAAATTTGCAAAACGTCCAGAGTTTGGTAATCGGCTGTACACTAGTATTTTATAGCCCGTCTATTACTATTATTATTATTATTATGGTAATAATATTGTTATATCACTAAATAATAATATATGTTTTATATAGACATCATGCGACCCGCCGACTTTTAAATGTTAAGCACTATACGGTTTAATATCACGCACAAATGCACTGCAGTATAACTACATCTTTGACAATTATTTATGGGTAGTACATGACATTTAACGCGGTGGCGTATTATTAATTTTATTACGATATTAATTATTATTATAATATCTTACACGTGCGATGCGTTGTTAAAGTGCAACGGGTAGGCACCAACCTACGTGCAGCGATCTCTCCGCGGAATAAAGTTTTTTTTTTTTGGTCCCGAAAGTCTATGCGTATAGTATGCGTAGGTTATTATAACCGTTTGACGTTTATCGTTTACCGTCCGATTTAGTCGGACGATTATAATACGACGTCGGCGTAGCGATCCTCGCACATAATTGAACGTGCCAAATAATACGTTTCTTACGTGAGATAAGATGGCAGCGGCAGTGGCAGTGGCGTGCCAAAACAATAACATTAAAATATTACTGGCTACACCTGTATAATAACATTAGCATATCTATCTATATTATATAGGAACGGTGGTTTTTAAAAATCGATATATGTTCCCCTCTCCCCCGCAGTCACCGGCAACTAAGTGCCCGTAGTGAGGGAGGGGGTGATAAGGAAGGCGTCACGTAGACGCCATCTCTGATATAGGGCATCGAGTACTCTTAAGGCGTCAGGGCGGACGCGGGTGAATTGTGACCTACACGACTACCGTGGTATAGCGTTTTGTTCGTGAGGATAAATCTCGGGGGGGGGGGGGGGGATACCAAATAAGGGCATGGTTTTTGAGTGTCGACGATATTACTAATATATTATATATATTATATATGTTAATCCCGGCCGTCGAGTATGGTCTGTAATACCTATCATATGTATAAACGACAGTGCAGCTGGTGTGTTGACCGACCAACGTTTAGGGGGTCTGCAGATCTCGGGGAGTGTCCTCTGACAAAGTTCGATTTCACTACAAGTATCATGGTGATAATTTAATATCAAAAAACACAAAATAATGCGATTTTATGCATGGCGCAGAAAAAGGGATCCGGAACTTTTTGCAGTAGGTTCGGGTTTTGGACCTAAATAGGTCACTTTTTTTAAAATCATCATACGATTTCGTTACGTTTTGTAATATAAACCATGGAGATCGGCTTTCGGGATAACACAGTTCACCACCATTTGTTTCAGGTTTTTATCGCTGGTCTGCGGAATTCGGTCGAAAAAAACCGAAAAATTGTGGCGGCAGCGGAAACGTACTGCGTAAATAAATCGATCGATTCATTCGTTTAAACGTATATATAACGCAAAACATTAATGCGTATTATACGTCATCACAATTCGTGAAAACTCGCCACCGATATAGCATATAATAAATACCACACTCGTCATACTCGCATCGGGTTTCACCACCCAAATCAACGAGCGAGCCATCGAGGGCAGAAAAATTGAATAATTATAAAATACGATGATTATAGCGTAGCTAAGTATTCGCGAACGATTTAAAATCGAAAATATGATTTTTATTTTTAAATTTTTCATCAAAGTAATAAAAAATTGTAAAGGACATTATTTTTCGACAGTATTTTCGTTGCCCAGACACTATAATAATATAATATAAGAGACACACACATTTTGTTGCTTTTCCACGCCGCAGTGCTGTAATTGGTTGTTTTTTCTTGCACTATGCGTTTCAAAACGTTTTTGCCGTTTATTAATTTTTCCCAGCAGTTGGCAATAACATTTGTGTTGTACAAAGTGTATGACATTATATTTATATGTACACATTATATAGTGTGCACACTGCACAGCCATCCCAGGTTTATATTTGTATGGAAAGTTTCGAGCACAGATAATTTTAATAGTCCCTTTCCCAGCCATACTTAAAATTATAAATATTTTGTTTGTACAAAGGTTTTAGGTTATAGAAAGTTTAAGTTTTTAAATATTGTGTACTCTGGAGACCAATTTCAGAATAAACCAATTTGGAACGGCTAACAGTTTTTTTTTCCTTTACCGCGTGCAAATGTACGATTTTATTCAAATATTTGTACCTACAACGAAAAAGCGGAGATAGTATTCATCAAATCCAGATGTAGGACATAGTTTTAGCAAAAAACGGCGTTTTCGGATTAAATAATAAAAACAGTAACGTTATTTCATGCATTCGAACGGTATAAAATTTTAATAATATTAACAATTGAATTTATAACTTTTTCCTGTTTGCTCAAGTATATAAGATAATAAACTTACAAAAGTAGGCGCCTACAATATAATATAGTTTGTACCGCATATATGTATAGAAAAACAGTAGTGTTTTTCGTTGTAAGGAGTTTCGCAGAATGAAAAAATAAAATGTTAAATTTCTAACTACGTTAAGATAAGTTTGTTGTTTATAGAGTGTGGCACAAGTTAATGTCAATAGCTTAAGAAGATTTTCTGACGCTTAACCAAGCACAAAATATTCACTTTTGAGCTCCTGTATTTTTTCCCTTCCGTCTTCAATAATATTGTTCACGCATCTTTACCGATGATTTGACACATTTTTCAATTTTGTTTTAACGTCAAACTACTCAAAATCACAGTCGTTAATAACGTTATATGAAATTTATTTTCCATATATATATAATATATATATATAAATAAATACACGGTACATCATTGTACTCAAATGGAAAATTACAATCTTTAAAATTATCTTTTCCCAAAGGTTTTTACAACGTTACTCGTAAAACAAACTATAAAGCAATATAATAAAAATAGGTACTTGCAGTGATTTTGAATAGCAACAAAATAATAGCTATTCAAATCAGTTGAAGTCGGAATGGGTCAATCGTAAATTGGACTATATTCTCAATATAATTGCGTGGGTATTATTCGAATAAATCCAATTATTATATAATATTTTTTCAATACATTTATTTTATATTAAATAAGGTTTTTTTCAATCTAGAGAGGGTACTTATTGCTCTAAACTCGTAGAAATATAATTTAGAAATGAAATATGTTTGACGAAAAACAATATATTAATATGATGCATTACCCGCAAGTTTAAAAATAAAACCAGGAACGGGGACATATTAAAATGGTCATAATTTGATTTCATATCTAATGATATTTCCGTGTAAGCGAAATTTTCTTTGAGGATTTTTACAGTGAATTTAGATTGGACAACGTGTACAACAGTGAGTATTATTCCTATAAATAAATATAAAAATGGCACAAATGACATGTATAGTATTAGTATATATAATATTAATATTACTCGGAGTTAAGATTTTTTACGTTGGAACATGTGGAGTGGAGACGTCAATCCAATGTCACAAATCACAATACATTATTAACAAAATCGAGAATATTATAATATAATATTAAAAACACGTTTATTTTAAAGTTTTATTTTAAACCAGTAGTATACATATTAATAGGTGCTGATATTCAATATGATATAAACGTTCAATAACTTCTATAAGCCCCTGTTTGTATCCACTATACGACTCTACAATCATGGAAGACGGGGGCTTAAACATAAACTACTCGACTATGGTGTTATATATGGCCCCTTTTCCCCCTCTCTGGGACCGCCAACGACACACACACACGTACACACACATAATAATACTAATGTTTATACTTGAATAAATCGTCGGACATTAATTATCGATAATGTTCGAATGTACCGGCGGCGCCGATATTTCATACCGCGATATTTTAGCGGACAATTTGTATTGTCCCCCCGACCGTCGCCGGCGAGCCCAGCGGGGCCGAACTGATGTGTTTTTTTTTTTGCGACGAGTAATGCGGCGTGGCACACGCCAAGAGTAATGTCAAACCTCCGCCGCACTGCAGACGCTCTGCGGACAAATAACTGTATAGCCGCACACGGCCCACTCTCCGCACGTGCACACCCGCTGGTCGCGGCATGCACCCCTACGCGTCCGGCCGACGGGAGCTTACGTCGGACCACTCTTCCTCCCCCCGGCCATCACGGCCGAGTCACGGGGGATCTTTCAATCTATCTCTTCCCGTCCATATATATAGGTACTTTACACCCAGTGCGCATTAAAAAAAAAAAATTTTTATGTATACATCTATACGCTCGCGATATCTGCAAACTGGAAACTACCGTCCCGATATACGTGACTATTCGTCGATATAAGACGCTTTTAACCGAAGCCACCCCCCCGGGCTGGTGTTATTGCTCGCCGCCACCGGAATCGGCAAACGGAAATGCACTCGGCACGCCACACGCGTATCACCGTCACTCTGAGAAGTCGCAATTACTGTATTTCATACGTACACATCCACGACTACGTGGACACTGGACAGCTTGGGAGATGGATGACAGATCTCTGCTTACACCCCGAGTCTCATATCGCATACCACCCCTCCCCCTGACTCATAGAGTAATTGTATTATATAGTGCCAGACGCCACTGCCGTTGCACTGCATTTATAATACGGTTTGATCCGCGTGCATAACGCCGCCACCGAGTCTGCTGCCAACCGGAAGTGGATAATCGGCTCGTCCGTCACGCCGCGTATTATAAAACAATATGTGGTACTCGATATAGGGTCGAAGCGGGGGGGGGGAGCTTCGGAAAACCTGAAACCGACTTTTAAACCTCCGGCGCTGCAAGGGGGTTAGGTTAGGTTAGGTTAGGTTAGGCAATCTATAACTGCACGGTGACTGTTTAATTCCGCGGCGAGGGCACTGAGTATGAGCGTGGTAGCGAGTTAATCATCGAGCGCCCGCACGCCCGACTCGGTCATAATCGAATTAATATATTATAATTGTATTGTTGTATTAATAATAACTAGTGAGTTGGATTTCGGATATCCGTGAGCCGGGTGTAACCATTGATATTCGCTTTCGATCTCGCTGTCGACCAAGCGTCATAATATTACGATATATTATGATATCGTCACCCCTCGAAAATATAAGGCCGAAACCGCTGAGCAAACTTATCGGTATCATATTATTATACACATCGTGTTCCGGTACGATCGGCTGTTATAATATAAAATAATATAACATTGCGCAGTAGTCTCGTGCGCATACGCGATGCCGACGTCATTACGAGGCGTGTGTCTGTGTATAGGACTAGAAACATTTATCATCGACGGCGGCGGCGTACACGTCCGTGTCAAGAATCGCGCGCCCCCCTCAAAGGGTAGTGAAAACGGTCGAGGCTGGGGTGGTGGACTGGGGGGGGGGGCACACGAAATCTATATAATAATATACTGCCGCAGCGTTCACAATATTATTATTATTGCTGTTGTAAAATCATCTACGGCACGAGGCCTGCCGATCATCGACCCGCGGGGACGTCGTGTTCGGGCGTGGGGTACCTACGGCAGGGGGGATGGGCCCCTATATATATAGTCGTGTGTATATATAGATATGTGGGTGTGTGTACATTATCGGACCTGACATTTATATAATACACATCATATATGCGAGCATTTGACGTGTGGGCTAAACGCCGCACCGCCGGGCGGAAAAGTGTGCGAGTCCGATTGGTAAGCGATATAATATACCACTGACACAATATTATACGCTCATGCATGTGCGTATATATGGAGTGTCTCCGGCCCAGATCGATATAATAAAATTCTGCAAAACGTTAATGTGCAACGTATACGGAGTTTCATTCAAAGACGTGTCACGTTCATTACGATTTCGATTTTCATACGTCAGAAGAAATGATGGAGAAAAACTGTATGGGGCCCGGGGTGGAATTTCGCTCAACGGTTCTCAGGGATAATAATATTATTAACGCGAATGTCGAACAGCGGTCAAATTATTATTCGAGTAGAATAATACCCGTCAAATCATATTATCATAATATATTATTATATTATAGTCTCGTACCTACGAGTTTTGTTAAAGTTCGCGACGTTAGGTGCGGATAACGTGCGATGAAATGATGGAATAATAATAATACGAATATACAGCAGATACCGTTTATAACGACACCGGTTGTAGTGACATGTCATATTTATTGACCTCAAATTAAAGATTCCTCTTTACCGGGTGCAATGACGTTTGTTAGATTGGTGAATTCAAACTATTGTTTAGCTTATTGATAGTAGGTACCTATAATAACCACGCAATATTCCATTAAAACGGTAGGTATCGACGCCCTATGAGGATAATATATTTCAAGATAAGAAAAATATTAAGCAACCCGTGTATTGAAAACCAACTTTGAAAAACTATAGAAACGAAAATATCACAACATTTGTTTTAATGTTAACAGAAGAAGAGTAACAGACTGGTTTGACTGGTTTATATTTTATGTTATAACGAATACACTTTATATATTTTTTAAATAATACATAGATGTATAAATCACATCAATCTACATAGATGTGGTTCGAATGATTTTTATCATTTCAATATATCTAATGATAATAATATATTTTGCATAATACTTTTAAATGTCGGTTGTCGTGCGACTATCGGTTATTATGAAGCATACTTGTCCCTGGGTCGTTATAAACGATTCCTGCAGTACATGACTTATGTGAATATAGCAGTACACACAGAATAACAAACGCGTATACAATGTATTATGGTAAAGGTACCTATATCATGTCTCGGGACGTACACTAATGCCCGTGCCTACACTATTCGGAGAGGGTGAGCGTGTCCGCAGTCGTCGGCGTATAATGCACGTCCAATACACCAGCTATATTATTACAACGTTCACGCGCGGTACCCTAAGCGTTTCGCGTGCGTGATTTTCCGGCTGAGCGTGCGCCGCCCTTACGCCACACAGTCCCGTTGATGAGGGGGAGGGGGAGAAGTACGTGAGTGTACAATAATACGTATAATATAATGCGTCC